>NW_028167405.1:0-12726 GCF_963513975.1 Fringilla coelebs | reverse complement strand
AATTAATAATTAATAATTAATAATTAATAATTAATAATTAATAATTAATTAATAATAATAGAAAGTATAGAATGTATAGATCAGTGTGGTGTAACGTATGGAACACGGGCACGCGCTACTCGGAGGAGGAGCTGTGCCGCTGGTGCGTTAATAATGATCATTAATGATTAATGATTAATAATTAATAATTAATTAATAATAATAGAAAGTATAGAGCGTATAGATCAGTGCGGTGTAACGTATGGAACACGGGCACGCGCTACTCGGAGGAGGAGCTGTGCCGCTGGTGCGTTAATAATAATAATTAATAATTAATAATTAATAATTAATAATTAATAATAATAATTAATAATAATAGAAAGTATAGAACGTATAGATCAGTGCAGTGCAATGTATGGAACACGGGCACGCGCTGCTCGGAGGAGGAGCTGTGCCGCTGGTCAGTTAATAATTAATAATTAATAAATAATTAATAATTAATAATTAATAATTAATAATTATAAAAAGTATAGAACATATAGATCAGTGCAGTGTAACGTATGGAACACGGGCACGCGCTGCTCGGAGGAGGAGCTGTGCCGCTGGTCAGTTAATAATGATAATTAATTATTAATTAATAATTAATAATTAATAATAATAGAAAGTATAGAACGTATAGATCAGTGCGGTGTAACGTATGGAATACAGATTGCTACAGCGCAATGTATGGAACACGGGCACACACTGCTCGGAGGAGGGGCTGTGCTGCTGGTGTGTGAATGTATAGAATGTATAGAATGTATAGAACGTATCGAACATATAGAATCTATAGAATGTATAGAATCTATAGATCAGTGCAGTGTAACGTATGGACCGCAGATTGGTACAGTGCAATGTATGGAACACGGGCACGCGCTGCTCAGAGGAGGGGCTGTGCCGCTGGTGTGTGAATGTATAGAATGTATAGAATGTATAGAACGTATAGGATAACCTAGATCAGTGTATGGTGCAATGTATGGAACACGGGCACACACCGCTCGGAGGAGGAGCTGTGCCGCTGGTGCGTTAATGTATAGAACGTATAGAATGTGTAGAATGTATAGAATGTGTAGAATGTATAGAATGTATAGAATGTATAGGATAACCTAGATCAGTGTATGGTGCAATGTATGGCTGGTGTGTGAATGTATAGAATGTATAGAATGTATAGGATGTATAGGATAACCTAGATCAGTTCAATGTATGGAACACGGGCACACACCGCTTGGGGGAGGGGCTGTGCCGCTGGTGCGTGAATGTAAATTCTCGCAATGTAAACCATATAGATTATATAGATTGGCACGGTGCAGTGCGTGGAGTACCGGGGTGTAGCACAGTATAGAAAGTGTGTGGTATGGAATAATGCAATGCAATAAAGTCCTATCGTATAGAATAATGTATTTAGATTTAATGTATATAACTATATCGTATAATAAGGTAATACAGTATAGAACAATATAGATCAGTGTAATGTATAGAATGATGGAGGGTAATAAAGGATATGAAGTATATGGTGTGGAATAATAGAGTATAATAAAGTAATGTATAGAATATCGAGTACAGCGTAATGTATAGAATAATAGCATATAATGAGGTAATAGAGAATATTTCAGTGTAGTACAGTGCAGTATATAGGATAATAGCCTATAATGCAGTGATATGGTATAGGATCATATAGTACAGCATAATGTATAGAATGATATCCTATAATGCAGTGATATGGTATAGGATCATATAGAACTGTATAGTGTATAGAATGATATCCTATAATGCAGTGATATGGTATAGGATCATATAGAACTGTATAATGTATAGAATGATAGCCTATAATGCAGCGATATGGTATAGGATCATATAGAACTGTATAGTGTATAGAATGATATCCTATAATGCAGTGATATGGTATAGGATCATATAGAACTGTATAATGTATAGAATGATAGCCTATAATGCAGCGATATGGTATAGGATCATATAGAACTGTATAATGTATAGAATGATATCCTATAATACACTGATATGGTATAGGATCATATAGAACTGTATAATGTATAGAATAATATCCTATAATGCAGTGATATGGTATAGGATCATATAGAACTGTATAATGTATAGAATGATATCGTACAATGCAGTGATATGGCATAGGATCATATAGAACTGTATAATGTATAGAATAATATTCTATAATACACTGATATGGTATAGAGGAATGCAGTACAGTATAATACAGTCTATAGAATGCTATAGAACTGTGTAATGTATAGAATAATATCCTATAATACACTGATATGGTATAGAGGAATGCAGTACAGTATAATACCGTCTATAGAATGCTATAGAACGGTATAATGTATAGAATGATATAGTATAATGCACTGATATGGTATAGAGGAAGGCAGTACAGTATAATACAGTCTATAGAATGCTATAGAACTGTGTAATGTATAGAATAATATCCTATAATGCAGTGATATGGTATAGGATCATGTAGTGCAGTATAATGTATAGAATAATATCCTATAATACACTGATATGGTATAGGATCATATAGAACTGTATAATGTATAGAATGATATCCTATAATGCAGTGATATGGTATAGGATCATATAGGACTGTATAATGTATAGAATGATATTGTATAATGCAGTGATATGGTATAGGATCATATAGAACTGTATAATGTATAGAATGATATCGTACAATGCACTGATATGGTATAGGATCATATAGTACAGCATAATGTATAGAATAATAGCATATAATGAGGTAATAGAGAATATTTCAGTGTAGTACAGTGCAGTATATAGGATAATATCCTATAATGCAGTGATATGGTATAGGATCATTTAGAACTGTATAATGTATAGAATAATATTCTATAATACACTGATATGGTATAGAGGAATGCAGTACAGTATAATACAATATATAGAATGCTATAGAACTGTGTAATGTATAGAATGATAGAGAATAATGCAGTGATATGGTATAGGATCATATAGTGCAGTATAATGTATAGAATAATATCCTATAATGCAGTGATATGGCATAGAGGAACACAGTATAGTACAATACAGTATATAGAACACTATAGAACTATATAATGTATAGAATGATATAGTATAATGCACTGATATGGTATAGAGGAAGGCAGTACAGTATAATACCGTCTATAGAATGCTATAGAACTGTATAATGTATAGAATTATATCCTATAAGACACTGATATGGTATAGGATCATGTAGTGCAGTATAATGTATAGAATAATATCCTATAATGCAGTGATATGGTATAGAGGAAGGCAGTATAGTATAATACAATATATAGAATGCTATAGGATTGTGTAATGTATAGAATGATATCCTATAATGCAGTGATATGGTATAGAGGAACACAGTATGGTACAATACAGTATATAGAACACTATAGAACGGTATAATGTATAGAATGATATCGTATAATGCACTGATATGGTATAGAGAAACACAGTATAGTAAAATGCAATATATAGAACGCTATAGGACTGTGTAATGTATAGAATGATATCGTATAATAGACTGATATGGTATAGGATCATATAGAACTGTATAATGTATAGAAATGATATTGTATAATGCACTGATATGGTATAGAGGAATGCCGTGTAATTAAGTAATTAACATGTGATTAAGTAATTAATCAGCCCGCTGCTAGGATGGAGTCGGTGTGGGGGGGATGGGATGGATAAGGAAATACGGTAATAAAATAAAAACAACAATAATGCAGTGTAACATATAAAATATATATGTTATTAATGTGTGCAGAAATAATACAGACATAAGGTACACCTATATAATAAATATAATTATATAAATATGAATATGACTTAATGATGATAGTGGTGATGGTGATGGTAATGATAAATAATAATGATAATAAAGATAATGATATTGATAATGATAATGATAATGATAATGATAATAATAGTAATAATAATTTTTCCTCTCCTGGTGCCGCAGGTACGAGAGTTTCCAGCAGCAGTGCCAACGATGATAATGACATTATTAATTATTAATTTTTAATTATTTTTATAATTATTTTCCCAGGTACGAGAGCTTCCAGCGGCAGTGCCAATGATGATAATAACATTATTAATTATTAATTATTAATTACTAATTACTAATTATTAATTATTATTATTAATTATTTTCCCAGGTACGAGAGCTTCCAGCGGCAGTGCCAACGATGATAATAACATTATTAATTACTAATTATTAATTATTATTATTAATTATTGTCCCAGGTACGAGAGCTTCCAGCGGCAGTGCCAACGATAACAATAACATTATTAATTATTAATTATTAGTTATTAATTATTAGTTATTAATTATTAATTATTAATTATTAGTTATTAATTATTAATTATTCTTTTCCCAGGTACGAGAGCTTCCAGCGGCAGTGCCAACGATGATAACAATAATTATTAATAATAATAATTTATTATTTTCCCAGGTACGAGAGTTTCCAGCGGCAGTGCCAACGATGATAATAACATTATTAACTATTAATTATTAATTATTGTCCCAGGTACGAGAGCTTCCAGCGGCAGTGCCAACGATGATAACAACATTATTAATTATTAATTATTAATTATTGTCCCAGGTACGAGAGCTTCCAGCGGCAGTGCCAACGATGACAATAACATTATTAATTATTAATCATTAATTATTGTCCCAGGTACGAGAGCTTCCAGCGGCAGTGCCAATGATCATGATAACATTATTAATTATTAATTATTAATTATTAATTATTAATTATTAATTATTAATTACTAATTATTAATCATTAATCATTAATTATTGTCCCAGGTACGAGAGCTTCCAGCGGCAGTGCCCCGACGGGCGCATCAGCCGCGCCGAGTTCGAGAAGATCTACGGCACCTTCTTCCCCAACTCGGACCCGCAGGGCTACGCCCGGCACGTCTTCCGCAGCTTCGACACCAACGACGACGGGACGCTGGACTTCCGGGAGTACATCATCGCCCTGCACCTGACCTCGTCGGGAAAGACTCACCTGAAACTGGAGTGGGCGTTCTCCCTGTTTGATGTGGACAGGAACGGCGAGGTCAGCAAGAACGAGGTGCTGGAGATCATCACGGTGAGGAGAAATGGGGTTTGGGGTGAGAAATGGGGATTTGGGGTCAGTACATCATCGCCCTGCACCTGACCTCGTCGGGAAAGACTCACCTGAAACTGGAGTGGGCGTTCTCACTGTTTGATGTGGACAGGAACGGCGAGGTCAGCAAGGGAGAGGTGCTGGAGATCATCACGGTGAGTTTGGGGTGAGAAATGGGGATTTGGGGTGAGAAATGGGGATTTGGGGTCAGTACATCATCGCCCTGCACCTGACATCCTCCGGGAAAACACACCTGAAACTGGAGTGGGCATTTTCACTGTTTGATGTGGACAGGAACGGCGAGGTCAGCAAGGGAGAGGTGCTGGAGATCATCACGGTGAGTTTGGGGTGAGAAATGGGGATTTGGGGTGAGAAATGGGGATTTGGGGTCAGTACATCATCGCCCTGCACCTGACCTCGTCGGGAAAGACTCACCTGAAACTGGAGTGGGCATTTTCACTGTTTGACGTGGACAGGAACGGCGAGGTCAGCAAGAACGAGGTGCTGGAGATCATCACGGTGAGGAGATTTGGGGTTTGGGGTGAGAAATGGGGATTTGGGGTCAGTACATCATCGCCCTGCACCTGACCTCGTCAGGAAAGACTCACCTGAAACTGGAGTGGGCGTTCTCCCTGTTCGACGTGGACAGGAACGGCGAGGTCAGCAAGAACGAGGTGCTGGAGATCATCACGGTGAGGAGAAATGGGGTTTGGGGTGAGAAATGGGGATTTGGGGTCAGTACATCATCGCCCTGCACCTGACCTCGTCAGGGAAAACACACCTGAAACTGGAGTGGGCGTTCTCACTGTTTGACGTGGACAGGAACGGCGAGGTCAGCAAGGGAGAGGTGCTGGAGATCATCACGGTGAGGAGAAATGGGGATTTGGGGTGAGAAATGGGGATTTGGGGTGAGAAATGGGGATTTGGGGTCAGTACATCATCGCCCTGCACCTGACCTCGTCAGGAAAGACTCACCTGAAACTGGAGTGGGCGTTCTCCCTCTTCGACGTGGACAGGAACGGCGAGGTCAGCAAGGGAGAGGTGCTGGAGATCATCACGGTGAGGAGAAATGGGGATTTGGGGTGAGAAATGGGGATTTGGGGTGAGAAATGGGGATTTGGGGTCAGTACATCATCGCCCTGCACCTGACCTCCTCGGGAAAGACTCACCTGAAACTGGAGTGGGCATTTTCACTGTTTGACGTGGACAGGAACGGCGAGGTCAGCAAGGGAGAGGTGCTGGAGATCATCACGGTGAGGAGAAATGGGGGTTTGGGGTGAGAAATGGGGATTTGGGGTGAGAAATGGGGATTTGGGGTCAGTACATCATCGCCCTGCACCTGACATCCTCGGGAAAGACTCACCTGAAACTGGAGTGGGCGTTCTCACTGTTTGATGTGGACAGGAACGGGGAGGTCAGCAAGAACGAGGTGCTGGAGATCATCACGGTGAGGAGATTTGGGATTTGGGGTGAGAAATGGGGATTTGGGGTGAGAAATGGGGATTTGGGGTGAGAAATGGGGATTTGGGGTCAGTACATCATCGCCCTGCACCTGACCTCCTCGGGAAAGACTCACCTGAAACTGGAGTGGGCGTTCTCACTGTTTGATGTGGACAGGAACGGCGAGGTCAGCAAGAACGAGGTGCTGGAGATCATCACGGTGAGGAGAAATGGGGTTTGGGGTGAGAAATGGGGATTTGGGGTGAGAAATGGGGATTTGGGGTCAGTACATCATCGCCCTGCACCTGACCTCCTCCGGGAAAACACACCTGAAACTGGAGTGGGCGTTCTCCCTGTTTGACGTGGACAGGAACGGGGAGGTCAGCAAGGGAGAGGTGCTGGAAATCATCACGGTGAGTTTGGGGTGAGAAATGGGGATTTGGGGTCGGTACATCATCGCCCTGCACCTGACATCATCAGGGAAAACTCACCTGAAACTGGAGTGGGCATTTTCACTGTTTGACGTGGACAGGAACGGCGAGGTCAGCAAGAACGAGGTGCTGGAGATCATCACGGTGAGTTTGGGGTGAGAAATGGGGATTTGGGGTGAGAAATGGGGATTTGGGGTCAGTACATCATCGCCCTGCACCTGACCTCCTCGGGAAAGACTCACCTGAAACTGGAGTGGGCGTTCTCCCTCTTCGACGTGGACAGGAACGGCGAGGTCAGCAAGAACGAGGTGCTGGAGATCATCACGGTGAGTTTGGGGTGAGAAATGGGGATTTGGGGTGAGAAATGGGGATTTGGGGTCAGTACATCATCGCCCTGCACCTGACCTCGTCAGGAAAGACTCACCTGAAACTGGAGTGGGCGTTCTCACTGTTTGATGTGGACAGGAACGGCGAGGTCAGCAAGAACGAGGTGCTGGAGATCATCACGGTGAGTTTGGGGTGAGAAATGGGGATTTGGGGTCAGTACATCATCGCCCTGCACCTGACATCATCGGGGAAAACACACCTGAAACTGGAGTGGGCGTTCTCCCTCTTCGACGTGGACAGGAACGGCGAGGTCAGCAAGGGAGAGGTGCTGGAGATCATCACGGTGAGGAGATTTGGGGTTTGGGGTGAGAAATGGGGATTTGGGGTCAGTACATCATCGCCCTGCACCTGACATCCTCCGGGAAAACTCACCTGAAACTGGAGTGGGCGTTCTCACTGTTCGACGTGGACAGGAACGGCGAGGTCAGCAAGGGAGAGGTGCTGGAGATCATCACGGTGAGGAGAAATGGGGTTTGGGGTGAGAAATGGGGATTTGGGGTGAGAAATGGGGATTTGGGGTCAGTACATCATCGCCCTGCACCTGACCTCGTCTGGGAAAACACACCTGAAACTGGAGTGGGCGTTCTCACTGTTCGATGTGGACAGGAACGGGGAGGTCAGCAAGGGAGAGGTGCTGGAGATCATCACGGTGAGGAGAAATGGGGTTTGGGGTGAGAAATGGGGATTTGGGGTGAGAAATGGGGATTTGGGGTGAGAAATGGGGATTTGGGGTCAGTACATCATCGCCCTGCACCTGACCTCCTCGGGAAAGACTCACCTGAAACTGGAGTGGGCATTTTCACTGTTTGACGTGGACAGGAACGGCGAGGTCAGCAAGAACGAGGTGCTGGAGATCATCACGGTGAGTTTGGGGTGAGAAACGGGGATTTGGGGTCAGTACATCATCGCCCTGCACCTGACCTCGTCAGGGAAAACACACCTGAAACTGGAGTGGGCGTTCTCACTGTTTGACGTGGACAGGAACGGCGAGGTCAGCAAGAACGAGGTGCTGGAGATCATCACGGTGAGTTTGGGGTGAGAAATGGGGATTTGGGGTGAGAAATGGGGATTTGGGGTCAGTACATCATCGCCCTGCACCTGACATCCTCCGGGAAAACACACCTGAAACTGGAGTGGGCGTTCTCCCTCTTCGACGTGGACAGGAACGGCGAGGTCAGCAAGGGAGAGGTGCTGGAGATCATCACGGTGAGGAGAAATGGGGATTTGGGGTGAGAAATGGGGATTTGGGGTGAGAAATGGGGATTTGGGGTGAGAAATGGGGATTTGGGGTCAGTACATCATCGCCCTGCACCTGACATCCTCGGGAAAGACTCACCTGAAACTGGAGTGGGCATTTTCACTGTTTGATGTGGACAGGAACGGCGAGGTCAGCAAGAACGAGGTGCTGGAGATCATCACGGTGAGGAGAAATGGAGATTTGGGGTGAGAAATGGGGATTTGGGGTGAGAAATGGGGATTTGGGGTCAGTACATCATCGCCCTGCACCTGACCTCGTCTGGGAAAACACACCTGAAACTGGAGTGGGCGTTCTCACTGTTTGATGTGGACAGGAACGGCGAGGTCAGCAAGAACGAGGTGCTGGAGATCATCACGGTGAGGAGATTTGGGATTTGGGGTGAGAAATGGGGATTTGGGGTGAGAAATGGGGATTTGGGGTCAGTACATCATCGCCCTGCACCTGACCTCGTCTGGGAAAACACACCTGAAACTGGAGTGGGCGTTCTCCCTCTTCGACGTGGACAGGAACGGCGAGGTCAGCAAGAACGAGGTGCTGGAGATCATCACGGTGAGTTTGGGGTGAGAAATGGGGATTTGGGGTCAGTACATCATCGCCCTGCACCTGACATCCTCCGGGAAAACACACCTGAAACTGGAGTGGGCGTTCTCACTGTTTGACGTGGACAGGAACGGCGAGGTCAGCAAGAACGAGGTGCTGGAGATCATCACGGTGAGTTTGGGGTGAGAAATGGGGATTTGGGGTCAGTACATCATCGCCCTGCACCTGACCTCGTCAGGGAAAACTCACCTGAAACTGGAGTGGGCGTTCTCCCTGTTTGATGTGGACAGGAACGGCGAGGTCAGCAAGGGAGAGGTGCTGGAGATCATCACGGTGAGTTTGGGGTGAGAAATGGGGATTTGGGGTGAGAAATGGGGATTTGGGGTCAGTACATCATCGCCCTGCACCTGACCTCGTCGGGAAAGACTCACCTGAAACTGGAGTGGGCGTTCTCACTGTTTGATGTGGACAGGAACGGCGAGGTCAGCAAGGGAGAGGTGCTGGAGATCATCACGGTGAGGAGAAATGGGGGTTTGGGGTGAGAAATGGGGATTTGGGGTCAGTACATCATCGCCCTGCACCTGACCTCGTCTGGGAAAACACACCTGAAACTGGAGTGGGCGTTCTCCCTCTTCGACGTGGACAGGAACGGCGAGGTCAGCAAGAACGAGGTGCTGGAGATCATCACGGTGAGTTTGGGGTAAAAAACGGGGGATTTGGGGTTTGGGAACAGGGAGGTCAGCAAGAACGAGGTGCTGGAGATCATCACGGTGAGTTTGGGGTGAGAAATGTGAGATTTGGGGTTTGGGGTGAGAAATGGAGGATTTGGGGTTTGTGAACAGGAAAGTCAGCAAGAGCGAGGTGCTCGAGTTCATCACGGTGAGATTTGGGTCAGAAAACGGGAAATTTGGGGTTTGGGAACAGGGAGGCCATCAAGAGCGAGGTGCCGGAGATCATCATGGTGAGATTTGGGTTGGAAATGGGGAATTTGGGGTGAGAAATGGGGGATTTGGGGTTTGGGGTGAGAAATGTGGGATTTGGGGTTTGGGAACAGGGAGGTCAGCAAGGGAGAGGTGCTCAAGATCATCACGGTGAGATTTGGGTCAGAAAATGAGAAATTTGGGGTTTGGGAACAGGGAGGTCAGCAAAGGAGAGATGCTGGAGATGATCACGGTGAGATTTGGGGTGAGAAATGGGGATTTGGGGTGAGAAATGGGGATTTGGGGTTTGGGAACAGGGAGGTCAGCAAGAACGAGGTGCTGGAGATCATCACGGTGAGATTTGGGTTGGAAAATGTGAAATTTGGGGTTCAGGAAAGGGAGCTCAGCAAGAGCAAAGTGCTGGAGATGATCACGGTGAGTTTAGGGTGAGAAATGTAAGATTTGGCGTTTGGGGTGAGAAATGTGAGATTTGGGATTTGGGGTGAGAAATGTGAGATTTGGGGTTCAGGAAATCTGGGATTGGCTGATCCCAGAGGAATTTGGGGGTCCCCGCCCTGGGGGCTCCCCTGGATCCAGGAATTCCCTCCGAGCTGTGGGGGAGGGGCTCTGACCCTCCAGCCCTTCCCCCACCCAGCCTCCCCCCTCCCCCCCCCTCCCCCCCCGACCCCAATTAACGCCGGGGTGGGGGAGGGGCGCTAATTGGCTTTGCCCCTCCCCCGCTCCCCTGATCCCGGATTTTCAATCCCGGATGGAAAAAACCCCGGGGGGGGGAGGGGCGCCATAAACGGATCGGGGAGGGGGAGGGGAAGGGTCAGTCCCCTCCCCCACCGGCCCAGCGGGGCCGGGTTTGGGGCCCCGGAGCCGATTTGGGGTCCCCGGAGCCGATTTGGGGTCCCCAGACCCATTTTGGGGTGTCCAGAGCCGTTTTTGGGGTCCCCAGGCCCATTTTGGGGTCCCAGGAGCCGATTTTGGGGTCCCGAGCAGTCCCTGATGGTTTTGGGGTGCGGGTGCTGTTTTTGGGGTCCCCAGAGCTGTTCTGGGGTCTCCAGAGTCGTTTTTGGGGTCCCCAGACCCATTTTGGGGTGTCCAGAGCCGATTTTGGGTCCCCAGAGCCGTTTTTGGGGTCCCCAGGCCTATTTTGGGGTCCCCAGAGCTGTTCTGGGGTCTCCAGAGCCGTTTTTGGTCCCTATGCCCATTTTGGGGTCCCCAGTGTCGTTTTTGGTGCCCCCCGGCCCATTTTGGGGTCCCCAGTATCGTTTTTGGGGTCCCCAGACCCATTTTGGGGTCCCCAGTGTCGTTTTTAGGGTCCTGGACGGTCCCTGATGGGTTTTGGGGCCCCAGAGCTGTTTTAGGGGTGCCCAGAGCCGATTTTGGGGTCCCCAGACCCATTTTGGGGTCCCCAGTGTCGTTTTTAGGGTCCTGGACGGTCCCTGAGGGGTTTTGGGGCCCCAGAGCTGTTTTAGGGGTGCCCAGACTGATTTTGGGGTCCCCAGAGCCGATTTTGGGGTCCCCAGAGCCGTACTGGGATCCCCCAGGCCCATTTTGGGGTCCCCAGCGCCGATATTGGGGTCCCGGGTGGTCCCTGATGGTTTTTGGGGTCCGTGAGGATTTTTGGGGTCCCTGAGGATTTTTGGGGTGCCGTTTTTGGGGTCCCCAGCGCTGTTTCGGGATTTTAGGGCCCCTGAGAATTTTGGGGTGCCGTTCTGGGGTCCCTGACGGTTTTGGGGTGCCGTTTTTGGGGTCCCTGAGGGGTTTTGGGGTCCCCGGTGCCATTCTGGGGTCCCTGACGGTTTTGGGGCAGTTTTTGGGGTCCCCGGTGCCGTTCTGGGGTCCCTGAGGATTTTTGGGATCCCTGAGGATTTTTGGGGTCCGTGATGGATTCGGGGTGCCGTTTTTGGGGTCCCTGAGGTTTTTGGGGTCCCTGGTGCCGTTCTGGGGTCCCTGAGGATTTTTGGGGTCCCTGACGGTTTTGGGGCGCTGTTTTTGGGGTCCCTGACGGTTTTTGGGGTCCCTGAGGGGTTTTGGGGTCCCTCAGGGTTTTTAGGGTCCCCGGTGCCGTTCTGGGGTCCCTGAGGATTTTTGGGGTCCCTGAGGATTTTTGGGGTCCCTGACGGTTTTGGGGCGCTGTTTTTGGGGTCCCTGACGGTTTTTGGGGTCCCTGGTGCCGTTTTTGGGGTCCCTGAGGGTTTTTGGGTCCCTGACGGTTTTGGGGCGCTGTTTTTGGGGTCCCCTGACGGTTTTTGGGGTCCCTGAGGGGTTTTGGGGTCCCCGGTGCCGTTCTGGGGTCCCTGACGGTTTTGGGGCGCTGTTTTTGGGGTCCCTGACGGTTTTTGGGGTCCCTGAGGGTTTTTGGGGTCCCTGACGGTTTTGGGGCGCTGTTTTTGGGGTCCCCAGGCGATTTTCAAGATGATCCCGGCCGAGGAGCAGAAGCTGCTGCCCGAGGACGAGAACAACCCCCAGAAACGCGCGGACAAACTCTGGGCCTACTTCAACAAGGGCGAGAACGGTGCGCCCCAAAAACCCCCCAAAAACACCCCCAAAAACACCAAAAA
>NW_028167406.1:0-103612 GCF_963513975.1 Fringilla coelebs | reverse complement strand
CTCTTTCGGCACAAGCCCCCGCTCCGGAGCGCACCGCGGCCGGCAGGATGCTCTCTGCCGGCGAAGGTGCCGCTTCTCCGGCAAGGAAGCCTCTGCCGCTTCTCCAGCACACGGAGAGCGTGCTAGCTGCTGAAACGTGAAGAAAGAAGCTGCAGAAGACTGGCACTGAGCGTGCAGCTTTCCAGCGGAGAGAAAAAGCTACTTTAACACTCTGCAAGCCTTTCCACTCCCAAAAACATGCACATGGAAGGAGCTGCTGCAAAACCGATGCTGTGCTCGCTGCTGCTCCTCCTGAAGCTCTGGCTGCTAAATCTGAGGCTTTCCTTCCAATTTCAAGCTGCAAAGCACTTGCTGAATTGCAGAGAAAGTCCGGGAGGCATTTGCTGTGCTGGCACACTTTCTCCTTCCTAGACAGAGTGGAAAAGCTTTTCCCTGCCGTGTAGGCGACAAGAGACGCATTAGACGGCGATCCGGAGCTGTCCGAAGGTAAGCGCCTGTTGCCGGCCTCTTTCGGCACAAGCCCCCGCTCCGGAGCGCACCGCGGCCGGCAGGATGCTCTCTGCCGGCGAAGGTGCCGCTTCTCCGGCAAGGAAGCCTCTGCCGCTTCTCCAGCACACGGAGAGCGTGCTAGCTGCTGAAACGTGAAGAAAGAAGCTGCAGAAGACTGGCACTGAGCGTGCAGCTTTCCAGCGGAGAGAAAAAGCTACTTTAACACTCTGCAAGCCTTTCCACTCCCAAAAACATGCACATGGAAGGAGCTGCTGCAAAACCGATGCTGTGCTCGCTGCTGCTCCTCCTGAAGCTCTGGCTGCTAAATCTGAGGCTTTCCTTCCAATTTCAAGCTGCAAAGCACTTGCTGAATTGCAGGGAAAGTCCGGGAGGCATTTGCTGTGCTGGCACACTTTCTCCTTCCTAGACAGAGTGGAAAAGCTTTTCCCTGCCGTGTAGGCGACAAGAGACGCATGAGACGGGCATCCGGAGCTGTCCGAAGGTAAGCGCCTGTTGCCGGCCTCTCCCGGCACAAGCCCCCGCTCCGGAGCGCACCGCGGCCGGCAGGATGCTCTCTGCCGGCGAAGGTGCCGCTTCTCCGGCAAGGAAGCCTCTGCCGCTTCTCCAGCACACGGAGAGCGTGCTAGCTGCTGAAACGTGAAGAAAGAAGCTGCAGAAGACTGGCACTGAGCGTGCAGCTTTCCAGCGGAGAGAAAAAGCTACTTTAACACTCTGCAAGCCTTTCCACTCCCAAAAACATGCACATGGAAGGAGCTGCTGCAAAACCGATGCTGTGCTCGCTGCTGCTCCTCCTGAAGCTCTGGCTGCTAAATCTGAGGCTTTCCTTCCAATTTCAAGCTGCAAAGCACTTGCTGAATTGCAGGGAAAGTCCGGGAGGCATTTGCTGTGCTGGCACACTTTCTCCTTCCTAGACAGAGTGGAAAAGCTTTTCCCTGCCGTGTAGGCGACAAGAGACGCATTAGACGGCGATCCGGAGCTGTCCGAAGGTAAGCGCCTGTTGCCGGCCTCTTTCGGCACAAGCCCCCGCTCCGGAGCGCACCGCGGCCGGCAGGATGCTCTCTGCCGGCGAAGGTGCCGCTTCTCCGGCAAGGAAGCCTCTGCCGCTTCTCCAGCACACGGAGAGCGTGCTAGCTGCTGAAACGTGAAGAAAGAAGCTGCAGAAGACTGGCACTGAGCGTGCAGCTTTCCAGCGGAGAGAAAAAGCTACTTTAACACTCTGCAAGCCTTTCCACTCCCAAAAACATGCACATGGAAGGAGCTGCTGCAAAACCGATGCTGTGCTCGCTGCTGCTCCTCCTGAAGCTCTGGCTGCTAAATCTGAGGCTTTCCTTCCAATTTCAAGCTGCAAAGCACTTGCTGAATTCCAGGGAAAGTCCGGGAGGCATTTGCTGTGCTGGCACACTTTCTCCTTCCTAGACAGAGTGGAAAAGCTTTTCCCTGCCGTGTAGGCGACAAGAGACGCATGAGACGGCGATCCGGAGCTGTCCGAAGGTAAGCGCCTGTTGCCGGCCTCTTTCGGCACAAGCCCCCGCTCCGGAGCGCACCGCGGCCGGCAGGATGCTCTCTGCCGGCGAAGGTGCCGCTTCTCCGGCAAGGAAGCCTCTGCCGCTTCTCCAGCACACGGAGAGCGTGCTAGCTGCTGAAACGTGAAGAAAGAAGCTGCAGAACACTGGCACTGAGCGTGCAGCTTTCCAGCGGAGAGAAAAAGCTACTTTAACACTCTGCAAGCCTTTCCACTCCCAAAAACATGCACATGGAAGGAGCTGCTGCAAAACCGATGCTGTGCTCGCTGCTGCTCCTCCTGAAGCTCTGGCTGCTAAATCTGAGGCTTTCCTTCCAATTTCAAGCTGCAAAGCACTTGCTGAATTGCAGGGAAAGTCCGGGAGGCATTTGCTGTGCTGGCACACTTTCTCCTTCCTAGACAGAGTGGAAAAGCTTTTCCCTGCCGTGTAGGCGACAAGAGACGCATTAGACGGCGATCCGGAGCTGTCCGAAGGTAAGCGCCTGTTGCCGGCCTCTTTCGGCACAAGCCCCCGCTCCGGAGCGCACCGCGGCCGGCAGGATGCTCTCTGCCGGCGAAGGTGCCGCTTCTCCGGCAAGGAAGCCTCTGCCGCTTCTCCAGCACACGGAGAGCGTGCTAGCTGCTGAAACGTGAAGAAAGAAGCTGCAGAACACTGGCACTGAGCGTGCAGCTTTCCAGCGGAGAGAAAAAGCTACTTTAACACTCTGCAAGCCTTTCCACTCCCAAAAACATGCACATGGAAGGAGCTGCTGCAAAACCGATGCTGTGCTCGCTGCTGCTCCTCCTGAAGCTCTGGCTGCTAAATCTGAGGCTTTCCTTCCAATTTCAAGCTGCAAAGCACTTGCTGAATTCCAGGGAAAGTCCGGGAGGCATTTGCTGTGCTGGCACACTTTCTCCTTCCTAGACAGAGTGGAAAAGCTTTTCCCTGCCGTGTAGGCGACAAGAGACGCATGAGACGGCGATCCGGAGCTGTCCGAAGGTAAGCGCCTGTTGCCGGCCTCTTTCGGCACAAGCCCCCGCTCCGGAGCGCACCGCGGCCGGCAGGATGCTCTCTGCCGGCGAAGGTGCCGCTTCTCCGGCAAGGAAGCCTCTGCCGCTTCTCCAGCACACGGAGAGCGTGCTAGCTGCTGAAACGTGAAGAAAGAAGCTGCAGAAGACTGGCACTGAGCGTGCAGCTTTCCAGCGGAGAGAAAAAGCTACTTTAACACTCTGCAAGCCTTTCCACTCCCAAAAACATGCACATGGAAGGAGCTGCTGCAAAACCGATGCTGTGCTCGCTGCTGCTCCTCCTGAAGCTCTGGCTGCTAAATCTGAGGCTTTCCTTCCAATTTCAAGCTGCAAAGCACTTGCTGAATTCCAGGGAAAGTCCGGGAGGCATTTGCTGTGCTGGCACACTTTCTCCTTCCTAGACAGAGTGGAAAAGCTTTTCCCTGCCGTGTAGGCGACAAGAGACGCATTAGACGGCGATCCGGAGCTGTCCGAAGGTAAGCGCCTGTTGCCGGCCTCTTTCGGCACAAGCCCCCGCTCCGGAGCGCACCGCGGCCGGCAGGATGCTCTCTGCCGGCGAAGGTGCCGCTTCTCCGGCAAGGAAGCCTCTGCCGCTTCTCCAGCACACGGAGAGCGTGCTAGCTGCTGAAACGTGAAGAAAGAAGCTGCAGAACACTGGCACTGAGCGTGCAGCTTTCCAGCGGAGAGAAAAAGCTACTTTAACACTCTGCAAGCCTCTCCACTCCCAAAAACATGCACATGGAAGGAGCTGCTGCAAAACCGATGCTGTGCTCGCTGCTGCTCCTCCTGAAGCTCTGGCTGCTAAATCTGAGGCTTTCCTTCCAATTTCAAGCTGCAAAGCACTTGCTGAATTGCAGGGAAAGTCCGGGAGGCATTTGCTGTGCTGGCACACTTTCTCCTTCCTAGACAGAGTGGAAAAGCTTTTCCCTGCCGTGTAGGCGACAAGAGACGCATTAGACGGCGATCCGGAGCTGTCCGAAGGTAAGCGCCTGTTGCCGGCCTCTTTCGGCACAAGCCCCCGCTCCGGAGCGCACCGCGGCCGGCAGGATGCTCTCTGCCGGCGAAGGTGCCGCTTCTCCGGCAAGGAAGCCTCTGCCGCTTCTCCAGCACACGGAGAGCGAGCTAGCTGCTGAAACGTGAAGAAAGAAGCTGCAGAAGACTGGCACTGAGCGTGCAGCTTTCCAGCGGAGAGAAAAAGCTACTTTAACACTCTGCAAGCCTTTCCACTCCCAAAAACATGCACATGGAAGGAGCTGCTGCAAAACCGATGCTGTGCTCGCTGCTGCTCCTCCTGAAGCTCTGGCTGCTAAATCTGAGGCTTTCCTTCCAATTTCAAGCTGCAAAGCACTTGCTGAATTGCAGGGAAAGTCCGGGAGGCATTTGCTGTGCTGGCACACTTTCTCCTTCCTAGACAGAGTGGAAAAGCTTTTCCCTGCCGTGTAGGCGACAAGAGACGCATTAGACGGCGATCCGGAGCTGTCCGAAGGTAAGCGCCTGTTGCCGGCCTCTTTCGGCACAAGCCCCCGCTCCGGAGCGCACCGCGGCCGGCAGGATGCTCTCTGCCGGCGAAGGTGCCGCTTCTCCGGCAAGGAAGCCTCTGCCGCTTCTCCAGCACACGGAGAGCGTGCTAGCTGCTGAAACGTGAAGAAAGAAGCTGCAGAAGACTGGCACTGAGCGTGCAGCTTTCCAGCGGAGAGAAAAAGCTACTTTAACACTCTGCAAGCCTTTCCACTCCCAAAAACATGCACATGGAAGGAGCTGCTGCAAAACCGATGCTGTGCTCGCTGCTGCTCCTCCTGAAGCTCTGGCTGCTAAATCTGAGGCTTTCCTTCCAATTTCAAGCTGCAAAGCACTTGCTGAATTCCAGGGAAAGTCCGGGAGGCATTTGCTGTGCTGGCACACTTTCTCCTTCCTAGACAGAGTGGAAAAGCTTTTCCCTGCCGTGTAGGCGACAAGAGACGCATTAGACGGCGATCCGGAGCTGTCCGAAGGTAAGCGCCTGTTGCCGGCCTCTTTCGGCACAAGCCCCCGCTCCGGAGCGCACCGCGGCCGGCAGGATGCTCTCTGCCGGCGAAGGTGCCGCTTCTCCGGCAAGGAAGCCTCTGCCGCTTCTCCAGCACACGGAGAGCGTGCTAGCTGCTGAAACGTGAAGAAAGAAGCTGCAGAACACTGGCACTGAGCGTGCAGCTTTCCAGCGGAGAGAAAAAGCTACTTTAACACTCTGCAAGCCTTTCCACTCCCAAAAACATGCACATGGAAGGAGCTGCTGCAAAACCGATGCTGTGCTCGCTGCT
Organism: Fringilla coelebs; assembly: GCF_963513975.1. Classification (NCBI taxonomy): domain Eukaryota; kingdom Metazoa; phylum Chordata; class Aves; order Passeriformes; family Fringillidae; genus Fringilla; species Fringilla coelebs. Next base: position 98,278 of record NW_028167406.1, on the reverse strand, counting down.
GCTCCTCCTGAAGCTCTGGCTGCTAAATCTGAGGCTTTCCTTCCAATTTCAAGCTGCAAAGCACTTGCTGAATTGCAGGGAAAGTCCGGGAGGCATTTGCTGTGCTGGCACACTTTCTCCTTCCTAGACAGAGTGGAAAAGCTTTTCCCTGCCGTGTAGGCGACAAGAGACGCATTAGACGGCGATCCGGAGCTGTCCGAAGGTAAGCGCCTGTTGCCGGCCTCTTTCGGCACAAGCCCCCGCTCCGGAGCGCACCGCGGCCGGCAGGATGCTCTCTGCCGGCGAAGGTGCCGCTTCTCCGGCAAGGAAGCCTCTGCCGCTTCTCCAGCACACGGAGAGCGTGCTAGCTGCTGAAACGTGAAGAAAGAAGCTGCAGAACACTGGCACTGAGCGTGCAGCTTTCCAGCGGAGAGAAAAAGCTACTTTAACACTCTGCAAGCCTTTCCACTCCCAAAAACATGCACATGGAAGGAGCTGCTGCAAAACCGATGCTGTGCTCGCTGCTGCTCCTCCTGAAGCTCTGGCTGCTAAATCTGAGGCTTTCCTTCCAATTTCAAGCTGCAAAGCACTTGCTGAATTCCAGGGAAAGTCCGGGAGGCATTTGCTGTGCTGGCACACTTTCTCCTTCCTAGACAGAGTGGAAAAGCTTTTCCCTGCCGTGTAGGCGACAAGAGACGCATGAGACGGGCATCCGGAGCTGTCCGAAGGTAAGCGCCTGTTGCCGGCCTCTTTCGGCACAAGCCCCCGCTCCGGAGCGCACCGCGGCCGGCAGGATGCTCTCTGCCGGCGAAGGTGCCGCTTCTCCGGCAAGGAAGCCTCTGCCGCTTCTCCAGCACACGGAGAGCGTGCTAGCTGCTGAAACGTGAAGAAAGAAGCTGCAGAACACTGGCACTGAGCGTGCAGCTTTCCAGCGGAGAGAAAAAGATACTTTAACACTCTGCAAGCCTTTCCACTCCCAAAAACATGCACATGGAAGGAGCTGCTGCAAAACCGATGCTGTGCTCGCTGCTGCTCCTCCTGAAGCTCTGGCTGCTAAATCTGAGGCTTTCCTTCCAATTTCAAGCTGCAAAGCACTTGCTGAATTGCAGGGAAAGTCCGGGAGGCATTTGCTGTGCTGGCACACTTTCTCCTTCCTAGACAGAGTGGAAAAGCTTTTCCCTGCCGTGTAGGCGACAAGAGACGCATTAGACGGCGATCCGGAGCTGTCCGAAGGTAAGCGCCTGTTGCCGGCCTCTTTCGGCACAAGCCCCCGCTCCGGAGCGCACCGCGGCCGGCAGGATGCTCTCTGCCGGCGAAGGTGCCGCTTCTCCGGCAAGGAAGCCTCTGCCGCTTCTCCAGCACACGGAGAGCGTGCTAGCTGCTGAAACGTGAAGAAAGAAGCTGCAGAACACTGGCACTGAGCGTGCAGCTTTCCAGCGGAGAGAAAAAGCTACTTTAACACTCTGCAAGCCTTTCCACTCCCAAAAACATGCACATGGAAGGAGCTGCTGCAAAAGCGATGCTGTGCTCGCTGCTGCTCCTCCTGAAGCTCTGGCTGCTAAATCTGAGGCTTTCCTTCCAATTTCAAGCTGCAAAGCACTTGCTGAATTGCAGGGAAAGTCCGGGAGGCATTTGCTGTGCTGGCACACTTTCTCCTTCCTAGACAGAGTGGAAAAGCTTTTCCCTGCCGTGTAGGCGACAAGAGACGCATTAGACGGCGATCCGGAGCTGTCCGAAGGTAAGCGCCTGTTGCCGGCCTCTTTCGGCACAAGCCCCCGCTCCGGAGCGCACCGCGGCCGGCAGGATGCTCTCTGCCGGCGAAGGTGCCGCTTCTCCGGCAAGGAAGCCTCTGCCGCTTCTCCAGCACACGGAGAGCGTGCTAGCTGCTGAAACGTGAAGAAAGAAGCTGCAGAACACTGGCACTGAGCGTGCAGCTTTCCAGCGGAGAGAAAAAGCTACTTTAACACTCTGCAAGCCTTTCCACTCCCAAAAACATGCACATGGAAGGAGCTGCTGCAAAACCGATGCTGTGCTCGCTGCTGCTCCTCCTGAAGCTCTGGCTGCTAAATCTGAGGCTTTCCTTCCAATTTCAAGCTGCAAAGCACTTGCTGAATTCCAGGGAAAGTCCGGGAGGCATTTGCTGTGCTGGCACACTTTCTCCTTCCTAGACAGAGTGGAAAAGCTTTTCCCTGCCGTGTAGGCGACAAGAGACGCATGAGACGGGCATCCGGAGCTGTCCGAAGGTAAGCGCCTGTTGCCGGCCTCTTTCGGCACAAGCCCCCGCTCCGGAGCGCACCGCGGCCGGCAGGATGCTCTCTGCCGGCGAAGGTGCCGCTTCTCCGGCAAGGAAGCCTCTGCCGCTTCTCCAGCACACGGAGAGCGTGCTAGCTGCTGAAACGTGAAGAAAGAAGCTGCAGAACACTGGCACTGAGCGTGCAGCTTTCCAGCGGAGAGAAAAAGATACTTTAACACTCTGCAAGCCTTTCCACTCCCAAAAACATGCACATGGAAGGAGCTGCTGCAAAACCGATGCTGTGCTCGCTGCTGCTCCTCCTGAAGCTCTGGCTGCTAAATCTGAGGCTTTCCTTCCAATTTCAAGCTGCAAAGCACTTGCTGAATTGCAGGGAAAGTCCGGGAGGCATTTGCTGTGCTGGCACACTTTCTCCTTCCTAGACAGAGTGGAAAAGCTTTTCCCTGCCGTGTAGGCGACAAGAGACGCATTAGACGGCGATCCGGAGCTGTCCGAAGGTAAGCGCCTGTTGCCGGCCTCTTTCGGCACAAGCCCCCGCTCCGGAGCGCACCGCGGCCGGCAGGATGCTCTCTGCCGGCGAAGGTGCCGCTTCTCCGGCAAGGAAGCCTCTGCCGCTTCTCCAGCACACGGAGAGCGTGCTAGCTGCTGAAACGTGAAGAAAGAAGCTGCAGAACACTGGCACTGAGCGTGCAGCTTTCCAGCGGAGAGAAAAAGCTACTTTAACACTCTGCAAGCCTTTCCACTCCCAAAAACATGCACATGGAAGGAGCTGCTGCAAAAGCGATGCTGTGCTCGCTGCTGCTCCTCCTGAAGCTCTGGCTGCTAAATCTGAGGCTTTCCTTCCAATTTCAAGCTGCAAAGCACTTGCTGAATTCCAGGGAAAGTCCGGGAGGCATTTGCTGTGCTGGCACACTTTCTCCTTCCTAGACAGAGTGGAAAAGCTTTTCCCTGCCGTGTAGGCGACAAGAGACGCATTAGACGGCGATCCGGAGCTGTCCGAAGGTAAGCGCCTGTTGCCGGCCTCTTTCGGCACAAGCCCCCGCTCCGGAGCGCACCGCGGCCGGCAGGATGCTCTCTGCCGGCGAAGGTGCCGCTTCTCCGGCAAGGAAGCCTCTGCCGCTTCTCCAGCACACGGAGAGCGTGCTAGCTGCTGAAACGTGAAGAAAGAAGCTGCAGAACACTGGCACTGAGCGTGCAGCTTTCCAGCGGAGAGAAAAAGCTACTTTAACACTCTGCAAGCCTTTCCACTCCCAAAAACATGCACATGGAAGGAGCTGCTGCAAAACCGATGCTGTGCTCGCTGCTGCTCCTCCTGAAGCTCTGGCTGCTAAATCTGAGGCTTTCCTTCCAATTTCAAGCTGCAAAGCACTTGCTGAATTCCAGGGAAAGTCCGGGAGGCATTTGCTGTGCTGGCACACTTTCTCCTTCCTAGACAGAGTGGAAAAGCTTTTCCCTGCCGTGTAGGCGACAAGAGACGCATTAGACGGCGATCCGGAGCTGTCCGAAGGTAAGCGCCTGTTGCCGGCCTCTTTCGGCACAAGCCCCCGCTCCGGAGCGCACCGCGGCCGGCAGGATGCTCTCTGCCGGCGAAGGTGCCGCTTCTCCGGCAAGGAAGCCTCTGCCGCTTTTCCAGCACACGGAGAGCGTGCTAGCTGCTGAAACGTGAAGAAAGAAGCTGCAGAAGACTGGCACTGAGCGTGCAGCTTTCCAGCGGAGAGAAAAAGCTACTTTAACACTCTGCAAGCCTTTCCACTCCCAAAAACATGCACATGGAAGGAGCTGCTGCAAAAGCGATGCTGTGCTCGCTGCTGCTCCTCCTGAAGCTCTGGCTGCTAAATCTGAGGCTTTCCTTCCAATTTCAAGCTGCAAAGCACTTGCTGAATTGCAGGGAAAGTCCGGGAGGCATTTGCTGTGCTGGCACACTTTCTCCTTCCTAGACAGAGTGGAAAAGCTTTTCCCTGCCGTGTAGGCGACAAGAGACGCATTAGACGGCGATCCGGAGCTGTCCGAAGGTAAGCGCCTGTTGCCGGCCTCTTTCGGCACAAGCCCCCGCTCCGGAGCGCACCGCGGCCGGCAGGATGCTCTCTGCCGGCGAAGGTGCCGCTTCTCCGGCAAGGAAGCCTCTGCCGCTTCTCCAGCACACGGAGAGCGTGCTAGCTGCTGAAACGTGAAGAAAGAAGCTGCAGAAGACTGGCACTGAGCGTGCAGCTTTCCAGCGGAGAGAAAAAGCTACTTTAACACTCTGCAAGCCTTTCCACTCCCAAAAACATGCACATGGAAGGAGCTGCTGCAAAACCGATGCTGTGCTCGCTGCTGCTCCTCCTGAAGCTCTGGCTGCTAAATCTGAGGCTTTCCTTCCAATTTCAAGCTGCAAAGCACTTGCTGAATTGCAGGGAAAGTCCGGGAGGCATTTGCTGTGCTGGCACACTTTCTCCTTCCTAGACAGAGTGGAAAAGCTTTTCCCTGCCGTGTAGGCGACAAGAGACGCATTAGACGGCGATCCGGAGCTGTCCGAAGGTAAGCGCCTGTTGCCGGCCTCTTTCGGCACAAGCCCCCGCTCCGGAGCGCACCGCGGCCGGCAGGATGCTCTCTGCCGGCGAAGGTGCCGCTTCTCCGGCAAGGAAGCCTCTGCCGCTTTTCCAGCACACGGAGAGCGTGCTAGCTGCTGAAACGTGAAGAAAGAAGCTGCAGAAGACTGGCACTGAGCGTGCAGCTTTCCAGCGGAGAGAAAAAGCTACTTTAACACTCTGCAAGCCTTTCCACTCCCAAAAACATGCACATGGAAGGAGCTGCTGCAAAAGCGATGCTGTGCTCGCTGCTGCTCCTCCTGAAGCTCTGGCTGCTAAATCTGAGGCTTTCCTTCCAATTTCAAGCTGCAAAGCACTTGCTGAATTGCAGGGAAAGTCCGGGAGGCATTTGCTGTGCTGGCACACTTTCTCCTTCCTAGACAGAGTGGAAAAGCTTTTCCCTGCCGTGTAGGCGACAAGAGACGCATTAGACGGCGATCCGGAGCTGTCCGAAGGTAAGCGCCTGTTGCCGGCCTCTTTCGGCACAAGCCCCCGCTCCGGAGCGCACCGCGGCCGGCAGGATGCTCTCTGCCGGCGAAGGTGCCGCTTCTCCGGCAAGGAAGCCTCTGCCGCTTCTCCAGCACACGGAGAGCGTGCTAGCTGCTGAAACGTGAAGAAAGAAGCTGCAGAAGACTGGCACTGAGCGTGCAGCTTTCCAGCGGAGAGAAAAAGCTACTTTAACACTCTGCAAGCCTTTCCACTCCCAAAAACATGCACATGGAAGGAGCTGCTGCAAAACCGATGCTGTGCTCGCTGCTGCTCCTCCTGAAGCTCTGGCTGCTAAATCTGAGGCTTTCCTTCCAATTTCAAGCTGCAAAGCACTTGCTGAATTGCAGGGAAAGTCCGGGAGGCATTTGCTGTGCTGGCACACTTTCTCCTTCCTAGACAGAGTGGAAAAGCTTTTCCCTGCCGTGTAGGCGACAAGAGACGCATTAGACGGCGATCCGGAGCTGTCCGAAGGTAAGCGCCTGTTGCCGGCCTCTTTCGGCACAAGCCCCCGCTCCGGAGCGCACCGCGGCCGGCAGGATGCTCTCTGCCGGCGAAGGTGCCGCTTCTCCGGCAAGGAAGCCTCTGCCGCTTCTCCAGCACACGGAGAGCGTGCTAGCTGCTGAAACGTGAAGAAAGAAGCTGCAGAACACTGGCACTGAGCGTGCAGCTTTCCAGCGGAGAGAAAAAGCTACTTTAACACTCTGCAAGCCTTTCCACTCCCAAAAACATGCACATGGAAGGAGCTGCTGCAAAACCGATGCTGTGCTCGCTGCTGCTCCTCCTGAAGCTCTGGCTGCTAAATCTGAGGCTTTCCTTCCAATTTCAAGCTGCAAAGCACTTGCTGAATTCCAGGGAAAGTCCGGGAGGCATTTGCTGTGCTGGCACACTTTCTCCTTCCTAGACAGAGTGGAAAAGCTTTTCCCTGCCGTGTAGGCGACAAGAGACGCATTAGACGGCGATCCGGAGCTGTCCGAAGGTAAGCGCCTGTTGCCGGCCTCTTTCGGCACAAGCCCCCGCTCCGGAGCGCACCGCGGCCGGCAGGATGCTCTCTGCCGGCGAAGGTGCCGCTTCTCCGGCAAGGAAGCCTCTGCCGCTTTTCCAGCACACGGAGAGCGTGCTAGCTGCTGAAACGTGAAGAAAGAAGCTGCAGAAGACTGGCACTGAGCGTGCAGCTTTCCAGCGGAGAGAAAAAGCTACTTTAACACTCTGCAAGCCTTTCCACTCCCAAAAACATGCACATGGAAGGAGCTGCTGCAAAAGCGATGCTGTGCTCGCTGCTGCTCCTCCTGAAGCTCTGGCTGCTAAATCTGAGGCTTTCCTTCCAATTTCAAGCTGCAAAGCACTTGCTGAATTGCAGGGAAAGTCCGGGAGGCATTTGCTGTGCTGGCACACTTTCTCCTTCCTAGACAGAGTGGAAAAGCTTTTCCCTGCCGTGTAGGCGACAAGAGACGCATTAGACGGCGATCCGGAGCTGTCCGAAGGTAAGCGCCTGTTGCCGGCCTCTTTCGGCACAAGCCCCCGCTCCGGAGCGCACCGCGGCCGGCAGGATGCTCTCTGCCGGCGAAGGTGCCGCTTCTCCGGCAAGGAAGCCTCTGCCGCTTCTCCAGCACACGGAGAGCGTGCTAGCTGCTGAAACGTGAAGAAAGAAGCTGCAGAAGACTGGCACTGAGCGTGCAGCTTTCCAGCGGAGAGAAAAAGCTACTTTAACACTCTGCAAGCCTTTCCACTCCCAAAAACATGCACATGGAAGGAGCTGCTGCAAAAGCGATGCTGTGCTCGCTGCTGCTCCTCCTGAAGCTCTGGCTGCTAAATCTGAGGCTTTCCTTCCAATTTCAAGCTGCAAAGCACTTGCTGAATTGCAGGGAAAGTCCGGGAGGCATTTGCTGTGCTGGCACACTTTCTCCTTCCTAGACAGAGTGGAAAAGCTTTTCCCTGCCGTGTAGGCGACAAGAGACGCATTAGACGGCGATCCGGAGCTGTCCGAAGGTAAGCGCCTGTTGCCGGCCTCTTTCGGCACAAGCCCCCGCTCCGGAGCGCACCGCGGCCGGCAGGATGCTCTCTGCCGGCGAAGGTGCCGCTTCTCCGGCAAGGAAGCCTCTGCCGCTTCTCCAGCACACGGAGAGCGTGCTAGCTGCTGAAACGTGAAGAAAGAAGCTGCAGAAGACTGGCACTGAGCGTGCAGCTTTCCAGCGGAGAGAAAAAGCTACTTTAACACTCTGCAAGCCTTTCCACTCCCAAAAACATGCACATGGAAGGAGCTGCTGCAAAACCGATGCTGTGCTCGCTGCTGCTCCTCCTGAAGCTCTGGCTGCTAAATCTGAGGCTTTCCTTCCAATTTCAAGCTGCAAAGCACTTGCTGAATTGCAGGGAAAGTCCGGGAGGCATTTGCTGTGCTGGCACACTTTCTCCTTCCTAGACAGAGTGGAAAAGCTTTTCCCTGCCGTGTAGGCGACAAGAGACGCATTAGACGGCGATCCGGAGCTGTCCGAAGGTAAGCGCCTGTTGCCGGCCTCTTTCGGCACAAGCCCCCGCTCCGGAGCGCACCGCGGCCGGCAGGATGCTCTCTGCCGGCGAAGGTGCCGCTTCTCCGGCAAGGAAGCCTCTGCCGCTTCTCCAGCACACGGAGAGCGTGCTAGCTGCTGAAACGTGAAGAAAGAAGCTGCAGAAGACTGGCACTGAGCGTGCAGCTTTCCAGCGGAGAGAAAAAGCTACTTTAACACTCTGCAAGCCTTTCCACTCCCAAAAACATGCACACGGAAGGAGCTGCTGCAAAACCGATGCTGTGCTCGCTGCTGCTCCTCCTGAAGCTCTGGCTGCTAAATCTGAGGCTTTCCTTCCAATTTCAAGCTGCAAAGCACTTGCTGAATTCCAGGGAAAGTCCGGGAGGCATTTGCTGTGCTGGCACACTTTCTCCTTCCTAGACAGAGTGGAAAAGCTTTTCCCTGCCGTGTAGGCGACAAGAGACGCATGAGACGGCGATCCGGAGCTGTCCGAAGGTAAGCGCCTGTTGCCGGCCTCTTTCGGCACAAGCCCCCGCTCCGGAGCGCACCGCGGCCGGCAGGATGCTCTCTGCCGGCGAAGGTGCCGCTTCTCCGGCAAGGAAGCCTCTGCCGCTTCTCCAGCACACGGAGAGCGTGCTAGCTGCTGAAACGTGAAGAAAGAAGCTGCAGAAGACTGGCACTGAGCGTGCAGCTTTCCAGCGGAGAGAAAAAGCTACTTTAACACTCTGCAAGCCTTTCCACTCCCAAAAACATGCACATGGAAGGAGCTGCTGCAAAACCGATGCTGTGCTCGCTGCTGCTCCTCCTGAAGCTCTGGCTGCTAAATCTGAGGCTTTCCTTCCAATTTCAAGCTGCAAAGCACTTGCTGAATTCCAGGGAAAGTCCGGGAGGCATTTGCTGTGCTGGCACACTTTCTCCTTCCTAGACAGAGTGGAAAAGCTTTTCCCTGCCGTGTAGGCGACAAGAGACGCATGAGACGGGCATCCGGAGCTGTCCGAAGGTAAGCGCCTGTTGCCGGCCTCTTTCGGCACAAGCCCCCGCTCCGGAGCGCACCGCGGCCGGCAGGATGCTCTCTGCCGGCGAAGGTGCCGCTTCTCCGGCAAGGAAGCCTCTGCCGCTTCTCCAGCACACGGAGAGCGTGCTAGCTGCTGAAACGTGAAGAAAGAAGCTGCAGAAGACTGGCACTGAGCGTGCAGCTTTCCAGCGGAGAGAAAAAGCTACTTTAACACTCTGCAAGCCTTTCCACTCCCAAAAACATGCACATGGAAGGAGCTGCTGCAAAACCGATGCTGTGCTCGCTGCTGCTCCTCCTGAAGCTCTGGCTGCTAAATCTGAGGCTTTCCTTCCAATTTCAAGCTGCAAAGCACTTGCTGAATTGCAGGGAAAGTCCGGGAGGCATTTGCTGTGCTGGCACACTTTCTCCTTCCTAGACAGAGTGGAAAAGCTTTTCCCTGCCGTGTAGGCGACAAGAGACGCATTAGACGGCGATCCGGAGCTGTCCGAAGGTAAGCGCCTGTTGCCGGCCTCTTTCGGCACAAGCCCCCGCTCCGGAGCGCACCGCGGCCGGCAGGATGCTCTCTGCCGGCGAAGGTGCCGCTTCTCCGGCAAGGAAGCCTCTGCCGCTTCTCCAGCACACGGAGAGCGTGCTAGCTGCTGAAACGTGAAGAAAGAAGCTGCAGAATACTGGCACTGAGCGTGCAGCTTTTCAGCGGAGAGAAAAAGCTACTTTAACACTCTGCAAGCCTTTCCACTCCCAAAAACATGCACATGGAAGGAGCTGCTGCAAAACCGATGCTGTGCTCGCTGCTGCTCCTCCTGAAGCTCTGGCTGCTAAATCTGAGGCTTTCCTTCCAATTTCAAGCTGCAAAGCACTTGCTGAATTCCAGGGAAAGTCCGGGAGGCATTTGCTGTGCTGGCACACTTTCTCCTTCCTAGACAGAGTGGAAAAGCTTTTCCCTGCCGTGTAGGCGACAAGAGACGCATTAGACGGCGATCCGGAGCTGTCCGAAGGTAAGCGCCTGTTGCCGGCCTCTTTCGGCACAAGCCCCCGCTCCGGAGCGCACCGCGGCCGGCAGGATGCTCTCTGCCGGCGAAGGTGCCGCTTCTCCGGCAAGGAAGCCTCTGCCGCTTCTCCAGCACACGGAGAGCGTGCTAGCTGCTGAAACGTGAAGAAAGAAGCTGCAGAACACTGGCACTGAGCGTGCAGCTTTCCAGCGGAGAGAAAAAGCTACTTTAACACTCTGCAAGCCTTTCCACTCCCAAAAACATGCACATGGAAGGAGCTGCTGCAAAACCGATGCTGTGCTCGCTGCTGCTCCTCCTGAAGCTCTGGCTGCTAAATCTGAGGCTTTCCTTCCAATTTCAAGCTGCAAAGCACTTGCTGAATTGCAGGGAAAGTCCGGGAGGCATTTGCTGTGCTGGCACACTTTCTCCTTCCTAGACAGAGTGGAAAAGCTTTTCCCTGCCGTGTAGGCGACAAGAGACGCATTAGACGGCGATCCGGAGCTGTCCGAAGGTAAGCGCCTGTTGCCGGCCTCTTTCGGCACAAGCCCCCGCTCCGGAGCGCACCGCGGCCGGCAGGATGCTCTCTGCCGGCGAAGGTGCCGCTTCTCCGGCAAGGAAGCCTCTGCCGCTTCTCCAGCACACGGAGAGCGTGCTAGCTGCTGAAACGTGAAGAAAGAAGCTGCAGAACACTGGCACTGAGCGTGCAGCTTTCCAGCGGAGAGAAAAAGCTACTTTAACACTCTGCAAGCCTTTCCACTCCCAAAAACATGCACATGGAAGGAGCTGCTGCAAAACCGATGCTGTGCTCGCTGCTGCTCCTCCTGAAGCTCTGGCTGCTAAATCTGAGGCTTTCCTTCCAATTTCAAGCTGCAAAGCACTTGCTGAATTGCAGGGAAAGTCCGGGAGGCATTTGCTGTGCTGGCACACTTTCTCCTTCCTAGACAGAGTGGAAAAGCTTTTCCCTGCCGTGTAGGCGACAAGAGACGCATTAGACGGCGATCCGGAGCTGTCCGAAGGTAAGCGCCTGTTGCCGGCCTCTTTCGGCACAAGCCCCCGCTCCGGAGCGCACCGCGGCCGGCAGGATGCTCTCTGCCGGCGAAGGTGCCGCTTCTCCGGCAAGGAAGCCTCTGCCGCTTCTCCAGCACACGGAGAGCGTGCTAGCTGCTGAAACGTGAAGAAAGAAGCTGCAGAACACTGGCACTGAGCGTGCAGCTTTCCAGCGGAGAGAAAAAGCTACTTTAACACTCTGCAAGCCTTTCCACTCCCAAAAACATGCACATGGAAGGAGCTGCTGCAAAACCGATGCTGTGCTCGCTGCTGCTCCTCCTGAAGCTCTGGCTGCTAAATCTGAGGCTTTCCTTCCAATTTCAAGCTGCAAAGCACTTGCTGAATTGCAGGGAAAGTCCGGGAGGCATTTGCTGTGCTGGCACACTTTCTCCTTCCTAGACAGAGTGGAAAAGCTTTTCCCTGCCGTGTAGGCGACAAGAGACGCATTAGACGGCGATCCGGAGCTGTCCGAAGGTAAGCGCCTGTTGCCGGCCTCTTTCGGCACAAGCCCCCGCTCCGGAGCGCACCGCGGCCGGCAGGATGCTCTCTGCCGGCGAAGGTGCCGCTTCTCCGGCAAGGAAGCCTCTGCCGCTTCTCCAGCACACGGAGAGCGTGCTAGCTGCTGAAACGTGAAGAAAGAAGCTGCAGAACACTGGCACTGAGCGTGCAGCTTTCCAGCGGAGAGAAAAAGCTACTTTAACACTCTGCAAGCCTTTCCACTCCCAAAAACATGCACATGGAAGGAGCTGCTGCAAAACCGATGCTGTGCTCGCTGCTGCTCCTCCTGAAGCTCTGGCTGCTAAATCTGAGGCTTTCCTTCCAATTTCAAGCTGCAAAGCACTTGCTGAATTCCAGGGAAAGTCCGGGAGGCATTTGCTGTGCTGGCACACTTTCTCCTTCCTAGACAGAGTGGAAAAGCTTTTCCCTGCCGTGTAGGCGACAAGAGACGCATTAGACGGCGATCCGGAGCTGTCCGAAGGTAAGCGCCTGTTGCCGGCCTCTTTCGGCACAAGCCCCCGCTCCGGAGCGCACCGCGGCCGGCAGGATGCTCTCTGCCGGCGAAGGTGCCGCTTCTCCGGCAAGGAAGCCTCTGCCGCTTCTCCAGCACACGGAGAGCGTGCTAGCTGCTGAAACGTGAAGAAAGAAGCTGCAGAACACTGGCACTGAGCGTGCAGCTTTCCAGCGGAGAGAAAAAGCTACTTTAACACTCTGCAAGCCTTTCCACTCCCAAAAACATGCACATGGAAGGAGCTGCTGCAAAACCGATGCTGTGCTCGCTGCTGCTCCTCCTGAAGCTCTGGCTGCTAAATCTGAGGCTTTCCTTCCAATTTCAAGCTGCAAAGCACTTGCTGAATTCCAGGGAAAGTCCGGGAGGCATTTGCTGTGCTGGCACACTTTCTCCTTCCTAGACAGAGTGGAAAAGCTTTTCCCTGCCGTGTAGGCGACAAGAGACGCATGAGACGGGCATCCGGAGCTGTCCGAAGGTAAGCGCCTGTTGCCGGCCTCTTTCGGCACAAGCCCCCGCTCCGGAGCGCACCGCGGCCGGCAGGATGCTCTCTGCCGGCGAAGGTGCCGCTTCTCCGGCAAGGAAGCCTCTGCCGCTTCTCCAGCACACGGAGAGCGTGCTAGCTGCTGAAACGTGAAGAAAGAAGCTGCAGAACACTGGCACTGAGCGTGCAGCTTTCCAGCGGAGAGAAAAAGCTACTTTAACACTCTGCAAGCCTTTCCACTCCCAAAAACATGCACATGGAAGGAGCTGCTGCAAAACCGATGCTGTGCTCGCTGCTGCTCCTCCTGAAGCTCTGGCTGCTAAATCTGAGGCTTTCCTTCCAATTTCAAGCTGCAAAGCACTTGCTGAATTGCAGGGAAAGTCCGGGAGGCATTTGCTGTGCTGGCACACTTTCTCCTTCCTAGACAGAGTGGAAAAGCTTTTCCCTGCCGTGTAGGCGACAAGAGACGCATTAGACGGCGATCCGGAGCTGTCCGAAGGTAAGCGCCTGTTGCCGGCCTCTTTCGGCACAAGCCCCCGCTCCGGAGCGCACCGCGGCCGGCAGGATGCTCTCTGCCGGCGAAGGTGCCGCTTCTCCGGCAAGGAAGCCTCTGCCGCTTCTCCAGCACACGGAGAGCGTGCTAGCTGCTGAAACGTGAAGAAAGAAGCTGCAGAACACTGGCACTGAGCGTGCAGCTTTCCAGCGGAGAGAAAAAGCTACTTTAACACTCTGCAAGCCTTTCCACTCCCAAAAACATGCACATGGAAGGAGCTGCTGCAAAACCGATGCTGTGCTCGCTGCTGCTCCTCCTGAAGCTCTGGCTGCTAAATCTGAGGCTTTCCTTCCAATTTCAAGCTGCAAAGCACTTGCTGAATTCCAGGGAAAGTCCGGGAGGCATTTGCTGTGCTGGCACACTTTCTCCTTCCTAGACAGAGTGGAAAAGCTTTTCCCTGCCGTGTAGGCGACAAGAGACGCATGAGACGGCGATCCGGAGCTGTCCGAAGGTAAGCGCCTGTTGCCGGCCTCTTTCGGCACAAGCCCCCGCTCCGGAGCGCACCGCGGCCGGCAGGATGCTCTCTGCCGGCGAAGGTGCCGCTTCTCCGGCAAGGAAGCCTCTGCCGCTTCTCCAGCACACGGAGAGCGTGCTAGCTGCTGAAACGTGAAGAAAGAAGCTGCAGAAGACTGGCACTGAGCGTGCAGCTTTCCAGCGGAGAGAAAAAGCTACTTGAACACTCTGCAAGCCTTTCCACTCCCAAAAACATGCACATGGAAGGAGCTGCTGCAAAACCGATGCTGTGCTCGCTGCTGCTCCTCCTGAAGCTCTGGCTGCTAAATCTGAGGCTTTCCTTCCAATTTCAAGCTGCAAAGCACTTGCTGAATTGCAGGGAAAGTCCGGGAGGCATTTGCTGTGCTGGCACACTTTCTCCTTCCTAGACAGAGTGGAAAAGCTTTTCCCTGCCGTGTAGGCGACAAGAGACGCATTAGACGGCGATCCGGAGCTGTCCGAAGGTAAGCGCCTGTTGCCGGCCTCTTTCGGCACAAGCCCCCGCTCCGGAGCGCACCGCGGCCGGCAGGATGCTCTCTGCCGGCGAAGGTGCCGCTTCTCCGGCAAGGAAGCCTCTGCCGCTTCTCCAGCACACGGAGAGCGTGCTAGCTGCTGAAACGTGAAGAAAGAAGCTGCAGAAGACTGGCACTGAGCGTGCAGCTTTCCAGCGGAGAGAAAAAGCTACTTTAACACTCTGCAAGCCTTTCCACTCCCAAAAACATGCACATGGAAGGAGCTGCTGCAAAACCGATGCTGTGCTCGCTGCTGCTCCTCCTGAAGCTCTGGCTGCTAAATCTGAGGCTTTCCTTCCAATTTCAAGCTGCAAAGCACTTGCTGAATTGCAGGGAAAGTCCGGGAGGCATTTGCTGTGCTGGCACACTTTCTCCTTCCTAGACAGAGTGGAAAAGCTTTTCCCTGCCGTGTAGGCGACAAGAGACGCATTAGACGGCGATCCGGAGCTGTCCGAAGGTAAGCGCCTGTTGCCGGCCTCTTTCGGCACAAGCCCCCGCTCCGGAGCGCACCGCGGCCGGCAGGATGCTCTCTGCCGGCGAAGGTGCCGCTTCTCCGGCAAGGAAGCCTCTGCCGCTTCTCCAGCACACGGAGAGCGTGCTAGCTGCTGAAACGTGAAGAAAGAAGCTGCAGAACACTGGCACTGAGCGTGCAGCTTTCCAGCGGAGAGAAAAAGCTACTTTAACACTCTGCAAGCCTTTCCACTCCCAAAAACATGCACATGGAAGGAGCTGCTGCAAAACCGATGCTGTGCTCGCTGCTGCTCCTCCTGAAGCTCTGGCTGCTAAATCTGAGGCTTTCCTTCCAATTTCAAGCTGCAAAGCACTTGCTGAATTGCAGGGAAAGTCCGGGAGGCATTTGCTGTGCTGGCACACTTTCTCCTTCCTAGACAGAGTGGAAAAGCTTTTCCCTGCCGTGTAGGCGACAAGAGACGCATTAGACGGCGATCCGGAGCTGTCCGAAGGTAAGCGCCTGTTGCCGGCCTCTTTCGGCACAAGCCCCCGCTCCGGAGCGCACCGCGGCCGGCAGGATGCTCTCTGCCGGCGAAGGTGCCGCTTCTCCGGCAAGGAAGCCTCTGCCGCTTCTCCAGCACACGGAGAGCGTGCTAGCTGCTGAAACGTGAAGAAAGAAGCTGCAGAAGACTGGCACTGAGCGTGCAGCTTTCCAGCGGAGAGAAAAAGCTACTTTAACACTCTGCAAGCCTTTCCACTCCCAAAAACATGCACATGGAAGGAGCTGCTGCAAAACCGATGCTGTGCTCGCTGCTGCTCCTCCTGAAGCTCTGGCTGCTAAATCTGAGGCTTTCCTTCCAATTTCAAGCTGCAAAGCACTTGCTGAATTGCAGGGAAAGTCCGGGAGGCATTTGCTGTGCTGGCACACTTTCTCCTTCCTAGACAGAGTGGAAAAGCTTTTCCCTGCCGTGTAGGCGACAAGAGACGCATTAGACGGCGATCCGGAGCTGTCCGAAGGTAAGCGCCTGTTGCCGGCCTCTTTCGGCACAAGCCCCCGCTCCGGAGCGCACCGCGGCCGGCAGGATGCTCTCTGCCGGCGAAGGTGCCGCTTCTCCGGCAAGGAAGCCTCTGCCGCTTCTCCAGCACACGGAGAGCGTGCTAGCTGCTGAAACGTGAAGAAAGAAGCTGCAGAAGACTGGCACTGAGCGTGCAGCTTTCCAGCGGAGAGAAAAAGCTACTTTAACACTCTGCAAGCCTTTCCACTCCCAAAAACATGCACATGGAAGGAGCTGCTGCAAAACCGATGCTGTGCTCGCTGCTGCTCCTCCTGAAGCTCTGGCTGCTAAATCTGAGGCTTTCCTTCCAATTTCAAGCTGCAAAGCACTTGCTGAATTGCAGAGAAAGTCCGGGAGGCATTTGCTGTGCTGGCACACTTTCTCCTTCCTAGACAGAGTGGAAAAGCTTTTCCCTGCCGTGTAGGCGACAAGAGACGCATTAGACGGCGATCCGGAGCTGTCCGAAGGTAAGCGCCTGTTGCCGGCCTCTTTCGGCACAAGCCCCCGCTCCGGAGCGCACCGCGGCCGGCAGGATGCTCTCTGCCGGCGAAGGTGCCGCTTCTCCGGCAAGGAAGCCTCTGCCGCTTCTCCAGCACACGGAGAGCGTGCTAGCTGCTGAAACGTGAAGAAAGAAGCTGCAGAACACTGGCACTGAGCGTGCAGCTTTCCAGCGGAGAGAAAAAGCTACTTTAACACTCTGCAAGCCTTTCCACTCCCAAAAACATGCACATGGAAGGAGCTGCTGCAAAACCGATGCTGTGCTCGCTGCTGCTCCTCCTGAAGCTCTGGCTGCTAAATCTGAGGCTTTCCTTCCAATTTCAAGCTGCAAAGCACTTGCTGAATTCCAGGGAAAGTCCGGGAGGCATTTGCTGTGCTGGCACACTTTCTCCTTCCTAGACAGAGTGGAAAAGCTTTTCCCTGCCGTGTAGGCGACAAGAGACGCATTAGACGGCGATCCGGAGCTGTCCGAAGGTAAGCGCCTGTTGCCGGCCTCTTTCGGCACAAGCCCCCGCTCCGGAGCGCACCGCGGCCGGCAGGATGCTCTCTGCCGGCGAAGGTGCCGCTTCTCCGGCAAGGAAGCCTCTGCCGCTTCTCCAGCACACGGAGAGCGTGCTAGCTGCTGAAACGTGAAGAAAGAAGCTGCAGAAGACTGGCGCTGAGCGTGCAGCTTTCCAGCGGAGAGAAAAAGCTACTTTAACACTCTGCAAGCCTTTCCACTCCCAAAAACATGCACATGGAAGGAGCTGCTGCAAAACCGATGCTGTGCTCGCTGCTGCTCCTCCTGAAGCTCTGGCTGCTAAATCTGAGGCTTTCCTTCCAATTTCAAGCTGCAAAGCACTTGCTGAATTGCAGGGAAAGTCCGGGAGGCATTTGCTGTGCTGGCACACTTTCTCCTTCCTAGACAGAGTGGAAAAGCTTTTCCCTGCCGTGTAGGCGACAAGAGACGCATTAGACGGCGATCCGGAGCTGTCCGAAGGTAAGCGCCTGTTGCCGGCCTCTTTCGGCACAAGCCCCCGCTCCGGAGCGCACCGCGGCCGGCAGGATGCTCTCTGCCGGCGAAGGTGCCGCTTCTCCGGCAAGGAAGCCTCTGCCGCTTCTCCAGCACACGGAGAGCGTGCTAGCTGCTGAAACGTGAAGAAAGAAGCTGCAGAAGACTGGCACTGAGCGTGCAGCTTTCCAGCGGAGAGAAAAAGCTACTTTAACACTCTGCAAGCCTTTCCACTCCCAAAAACATGCACATGGAAGGAGCTGCTGCAAAACCGATGCTGTGCTCGCTGCTGCTCCTCCTGAAGCTCTGGCTGCTAAATCTGAGGCTTTCCTTCCAATTTCAAGCTGCAAAGCACTTGCTGAATTGCAGGGAAAGTCCGGGAGGCATTTGCTGTGCTGGCACACTTTCTCCTTCCTAGACAGAGTGGAAAAGCTTTTCCCTGCCGTGTAGGCGACAAGAGACGCATTAGACGGCGATCCGGAGCTGTCCGAAGGTAAGCGCCTGTTGCCGGCCTCTTTCGGCACAAGCCCCCGCTCCGGAGCGCACCGCGGCCGGCAGGATGCTCTCTGCCGGCGAAGGTGCCGCTTCTCCGGCAAGGAAGCCTCTGCCGCTTCTCCAGCACACGGAGAGCGTGCTAGCTGCTGAAACGTGAAGAAAGAAGCTGCAGAAGACTGGCACTGAGCGTGCAGCTTTCCAGCGGAGAGAAAAAGCTACTTTAACACTCTGCAAGCCTTTCCACTCCCAAAAACATGCACATGGAAGGAGCTGCTGCAAAAGCGATGCTGTGCTCGCTGCTGCTCCTCCTGAAGCTCTGGCTGCTAAATCTGAGGCTTTCCTTCCAATTTCAAGCTGCAAAGCACTTGCTGAATTCCAGGGAAAGTCCGGGAGGCATTTGCTGTGCTGGCACACTTTCTCCTTCCTAGACAGAGTGGAAAAGCTTTTCCCTGCCGTGTAGGCGACAAGAGACGCATTAGACGGCGATCCGGAGCTGTCCGAAGGTAAGCGCCTGTTCCCGGCCTCTTTCGGCACAAGCCCCCGCTCCGGAGCGCACCGCGGCCGGCAGGATGCTCTCTGCCGGCGAAGGTGCCGCTTCTCCGGCAAGGAAGCCTCTGCCGCTTCTCCAGCACACGGAGAGCGTGCTAGCTGCTGAAACGTGAAGAAAGAAGCTGCAGAACACTGGCACTGAGCGTGCAGCTTTCCAGCGGAGAGAAAAAGCTACTTTAACACTCTGCAAGCCTTTCCACTCCCAAAAACATGCACATGGAAGGAGCTGCTGCAAAACCGATGCTGTGCTCGCTGCTGCTCCTCCTGAAGCTCTGGCTGCTAAATCTGAGGCTTTCCTTCCAATTTCAAGCTGCAAAGCACTTGCTGAATTCCAGGGAAAGTCCGGGAGGCATTTGCTGTGCTGCCACACTTTCTCCTTCCTAGACAGAGTGGAAAAGCTTTTCCCTGCCGTGTAGGCGACAAGAGACGCATTAGACGGCGATCCGGAGCTGTCCGAAGGTAAGCGCCTGTTGCCGGCCTCTTTCGGCACAAGCCCCCGCTCCGGAGCGCACCGCGGCCGGCAGGATGCTCTCTGCCGGCGAAGGTGCCGCTTCTCCGGCAAGGAAGCCTCTGCCGCTTCTCCAGCACACGGAGAGCGTGCTAGCTGCTGAAACGTGAAGAAAGAAGCTGCAGAACACTGGCACTGAGCGTGCAGCTTTCCAGCGGAGAGAAAAAGCTACTTTAACACTCTGCAAGCCTTTCCACTCCCAAAAACATGCACATGGAAGGAGCTGCTGCAAAACCGATGCTGTGCTCGCTGCTGCTCCTCCTGAAGCTCTGGCTGCTAAATCTGAGGCTTTCCTTCCAATTTCAAGCTGCAAAGCACTTGCTGAATTCCAGGGAAAGTCCGGGAGGCATTTGCTGTGCTGGCACACTTTCTCCTTCCTAGACAGAGTGGAAAAGCTTTTCCCTGCCGTGTAGGCGACAAGAGACGCATTAGACGGCGATCCGGAGCTGTCCGAAGGTAAGCGCCTGTTGCCGGCCTCTTTCGGCACAAGCCCCCGCTCCGGAGCGCACCGCGGCCGGCAGGATGCTCTCTGCCGGCGAAGGTGCCGCTTCTCCGGCAAGGAAGCCTCTGCCGCTTCTCCAGCACACGGAGAGCGTGCTAGCTGCTGAAACGTGAAGAAAGAAGCTGCAGAACACTGGCACTGAGCGTGCAGCTTTCCAGCGGAGAGAAAAAGCTACTTTAACACTCTGCAAGCCTTTCCACTCCCAAAAACATGCACATGGAAGGAGCTGCTGCAAAAGCGATGCTGTGCTCGCTGCTGCTCCTCCTGAAGCTCTGGCTGCTAAATCTGAGGCTTTCCTTCCAATTTCAAGCTGCAAAGCACTTGCTGAATTCCAGGGAAAGTCCGGGAGGCATTTGCTGTGCTGGCACACTTTCTCCTTCCTAGACAGAGTGGAAAAGCTTTTCCCTGCCGTGTAGGCGACAAGAGACGCATTAGACGGCGATCCGGAGCTGTCCGAAGGTAAGCGCCTGTTGCCGGCCTCTTTCGGCACAAGCCCCCGCTCCGGAGCGCACCGCGGCCGGCAGGATGCTCTCTGCCGGCGAAGGTGCCGCTTCTCCGGCAAGGAAGCCTCTGCCGCTTCTCCAGCACACGGAGAGCGTGCTAGCTGCTGAAACGTGAAGAAAGAAGCTGCAGAACACTGGCACTGAGCGTGCAGCTTTCCAGCGGAGAGAAAAAGCTACTTGAACACTCTGCAAGCCTTTCCACTCCCAAAAACATGCACATGGAAGGAGCTGCTGCAAAACCGATGCTGTGCTCGCTGCTGCTCCTCCTGAAGCTCTGGCTGCTAAATCTGAGGCTTTCCTTCCAATTTCAAGCTGCAAAGCACTTGCTGAATTCCAGGGAAAGTCCGGGAGGCATTTGCTGTGCTGGCACACTTTCTCCTTCCTAGACAGAGTGGAAAAGCTTTTCCCTGCCGTGTAGGCGACAAGAGACGCATTAGACGGCGATCCGGAGCTGTCCGAAGGTAAGCGCCTGTTGCCGGCCTCTTTCGGCACAAGCCCCCGCTCCGGAGCGCACCGCGGCCGGCAGGATGCTCTCTGCCGGCGAAGGTGCCGCTTCTCCGGCAAGGAAGCCTCTGCCGCTTCTCCAGCACACGGAGAGCGTGCTAGCTGCTGAAACGTGAAGAAAGAAGCTGCAGAACACTGGCACTGAGCGTGCAGCTTTCCAGCGGAGAGAAAAAGCTACTTTAACACTCTGCAAGCCTTTCCACTCCCAAAAACATGCACATGGAAGGAGCTGCTGCAAAACCGATGCTGTGCTCGCTGCTGCTCCTCCTGAAGCTCTGGCTGCTAAATCTGAGGCTTTCCTTCCAATTTCAAGCTGCAAAGCACTTGCTGAATTCCAGGGAAAGTCCGGGAGGCATTTGCTGTGCTGGCACACTTTCTCCTTCCTAGACAGAGTGGAAAAGCTTTTCCCTGCCGTGTAGGCGACAAGAGACGCATTAGACGGCGATCCGGAGCTGTCCGAAGGTAAGCGCCTGTTGCCGGCCTCTTTCGGCACAAGCCCCCGCTCCGGAGCGCACCGCGGCCGGCAGGATGCTCTCTGCCGGCGAAGGTGCCGCTTCTCCGGCAAGGAAGCCTCTGCCGCTTCTCCAGCACACGGAGAGCGTGCTAGCTGCTGAAACGTGAAGAAAGAAGCTGCAGAAGACTGGCACTGAGCGTGCAGCTTTCCAGCGGAGAGAAAAAGCTACTTTAACACTCTGCAAGCCTTTCCATTCCCAAAAACATGCACATGGAAGGAGCTGCTGCAAAACCGATGCTGTGCTCGCTGCTGCTCCTCCTGAAGCTCTGGCTGCTAAATCTGAGGCTTTCCTTCCAATTTCAAGCTGCAAAGCACTTGCTGAATTGCAGGGAAAGTCCGGGAGGCATTTGCTGTGCTGGCACACTTTCTCCTTCCTAGACAGAGTGGAAAAGCTTTTCCCTGCCGTGTAGGCGACAAGAGACGCATTAGACGGCGATCCGGAGCTGTCCGAAGGTAAGCGCCTGTTGCCGGCCTCTTTCGGCACAAGCCCCCGCTCCGGAGCGCACCGCGGCCGGCAGGATGCTCTCTGCCGGCGAAGGTGCCGCTTCTCCGGCAAGGAAGCCTCTGCCGCTTCTCCAGCACACGGAGAGCGTGCTAGCTGCTGAAACGTGAAGAAAGAAGCTGCAGAACACTGGCACTGAGCGTGCAGCTTTCCAGCGGAGAGAAAAAGCTACTTTAACACTCTGCAAGCCTTTCCACTCCCAAAAACATGCACATGGAAGGAGCTGCTGCAAAACCGATGCTGTGCTCGCTGCTGCTCCTCCTGAAGCTCTGGCTGCTAAATCTGAGGCTTTCCTTCCAATTTCAAGCTGCAAAGCACTTGCTGAATTGCAGGGAAAGTCCGGGAGGCATTTGCTGTGCTGGCACACTTTCTCCTTCCTAGACAGAGTGGAAAAGCTTTTCCCTGCCGTGTAGGCGACAAGAGACGCATTAGACGGCGATCCGGAGCTGTCCGAAGGTAAGCGCCTGTTGCCGGCCTCTTTCGGCACAAGCCCCCGCTCCGGAGCGCACCGCGGCCGGCAGGATGCTCTCTGCCGGCGAAGGTGCCGCTTCTCCGGCAAGGAAGCCTCTGCCGCTTCTCCAGCACACGGAGAGCGTGCTAGCTGCTGAAACGTGAAGAAAGAAGCTGCAGAACACTGGCACTGAGCGTGCAGCTTTCCAGCGGAGAGAAAAAGCTACTTTAACACTCTGCAAGCCTCTCCACTCCCAAAAACATGCACATGGAAGGAGCTGCTGCAAAACCGATGCTGTGCTCGCTGCTGCTCCTCCTGAAGCTCTGGCTGCTAAATCTGAGGCTTTCCTTCCAATTTCAAGCTGCAAAGCACTTGCTGAATTCCAGGGAAAGTCCGGGAGGCATTTGCTGTGCTGGCACACTTTCTCCTTCCTAGACAGAGTGGAAAAGCTTTTCCCTGCCGTGTAGGCGACAAGAGACGCATTAGACGGCGATCCGGAGCTGTCCGAAGGTAAGCGCCTGTTGCCGGCCTCTTTCGGCACAAGCCCCCGCTCCGGAGCGCACCGCGGCCGGCAGGATGCTCTCTGCCGGCGAAGGTGCCGCTTCTCCGGCAAGGAAGCCTCTGCCGCTTCTCCAGCACACGGAGAGCGTGCTAGCTGCTGAAACGTGAAGAAAGAAGCTGCAGAAGACTGGCACTGAGCGTGCAGCTTTCCAGCGGAGAGAAAAAGCTACTTGAACACTCTGCAAGCCTTTCCACTCCCAAAAACATGCACATGGAAGGAGCTGCTGCAAAACCGATGCTGTGCTCGCTGCTGCTCCTCCTGAAGCTCTGGCTGCTAAATCTGAGGCTTTCCTTCCAATTTCAAGCTGCAAAGCACTTGCTGAATTGCAGGGAAAGTCCGGGAGGCATTTGCTGTGCTGGCACACTTTCTCCTTCCTAGACAGAGTGGAAAAGCTTTTCCCTGCCGTGTAGGCGACAAGAGACGCATTAGACGGCGATCCGGAGCTGTCCGAAGGTAAGCGCCTGTTGCCGGCCTCTTTCGGCACAAGCCCCCGCTCCGGAGCGCACCGCGGCCGGCAGGATGCTCTCTGCCGGCGAAGGTGCCGCTTCTCCGGCAAGGAAGCCTCTGCCGCTTCTCCAGCACACGGAGAGCGTGCTAGCTGCTGAAACGTGAAGAAAGAAGCTGCAGAAGACTGGCACTGAGCGTGCAGCTTTCCAGCGGAGAGAAAAAGCTACTTTAACACTCTGCAAGCCTTTCCACTCCCAAAAACATGCACATGGAAGGAGCTGCTGCAAAACCGATGCTGTGCTCGCTGCTGCTCCTCCTGAAGCTCTGGCTGCTAAATCTGAGGCTTTCCTTCCAATTTCAAGCTGCAAAGCACTTGCTGAATTGCAGGGAAAGTCCGGGAGGCATTTGCTGTGCTGGCACACTTTCTCCTTCCTAGACAGAGTGGAAAAGCTTTTCCCTGCCGTGTAGGCGACAAGAGACGCATTAGACGGCGATCCGGAGCTGTCCGAAGGTAAGCGCCTGTTGCCGGCCTCTTTCGGCACAAGCCCCCGCTCCGGAGCGCACCGCGGCCGGCAGGATGCTCTCTGCCGGCGAAGGTGCCGCTTCTCCGGCAAGGAAGCCTCTGCCGCTTCTCCAGCACACGGAGAGCGTGCTAGCTGCTGAAACGTGAAGAAAGAAGCTGCAGAACACTGGCACTGAGCGTGCAGCTTTCCAGCGGAGAGAAAAAGCTACTTTAACACTCTGCAAGCCTTTCCACTCCCAAAAACATGCACATGGAAGGAGCTGCTGCAAAACCGATGCTGTGCTCGCTGCTGCTCCTCCTGAAGCTCTGGCTGCTAAATCTGAGGCTTTCCTTCCAATTTCAAGCTGCAAAGCACTTGCTGAATTGCAGGGAAAGTCCGGGAGGCATTTGCTGTGCTGGCACACTTTCTCCTTCCTAGACAGAGTGGAAAAGCTTTTCCCTGCCGTGTAGGCGACAAGAGACGCATTAGACGGCGATCCGGAGCTGTCCGAAGGTAAGCGCCTGTTGCCGGCCTCTTTCGGCACAAGCCCCCGCTCCGGAGCGCACCGCGGCCGGCAGGATGCTCTCTGCCGGCGAAGGTGCCGCTTCTCCGGCAAGGAAGCCTCTGCCGCTTCTCCAGCACACGGAGAGCGAGCTAGCTGCTGAAACGTGAAGAAAGAAGCTGCAGAAGACTGGCACTGAGCGTGCAGCTTTCCAGCGGAGAGAAAAAGCTACTTTAACACTCTGCAAGCCTTTCCACTCCCAAAAACATGCACATGGAAGGAGCTGCTGCAAAACCGATGCTGTGCTCGCTGCTGCTCCTCCTGAAGCTCTGGCTGCTAAATCTGAGGCTTTCCTTCCAATTTCAAGCTGCAAAGCACTTGCTGAATTGCAGGGAAAGTCCGGGAGGCATTTGCTGTGCTGGCACACTTTCTCCTTCCTAGACAGAGTGGAAAAGCTTTTCCCTGCCGTGTAGGCGACAAGAGACGCATTAGACGGCGATCCGGAGCTGTCCGAAGGTAAGCGCCTGTTGCCGGCCTCTTTCGGCACAAGCCCCCGCTCCGGAGCGCACCGCGGCCGGCAGGATGCTCTCTGCCGGCGAAGGTGCCGCTTCTCCGGCAAGGAAGCCTCTGCCGCTTCTCCAGCACACGGAGAGCGTGCTAGCTGCTGAAACGTGAAGAAAGAAGCTGCAGAAGACTGGCACTGAGCGTGCAGCTTTCCAGCGGAGAGAAAAAGCTACTTTAACACTCTGCAAGCCTTTCCACTCCCAAAAACATGCACATGGAAGGAGCTGCTGCAAAACCGATGCTGTGCTCGCTGCTGCTCCTCCTGAAGCTCTGGCTGCTAAATCTGAGGCTTTCCTTCCAATTTCAAGCTGCAAAGCACTTGCTGAATTGCAGGGAAAGTCCGGGAGGCATTTGCTGTGCTGGCACACTTTCTCCTTCCTAGACAGAGTGGAAAAGCTTTTCCCTGCCGTGTAGGCGACAAGAGACGCATTAGACGGCGATCCGGAGCTGTCCGAAGGTAAGCGCCTGTTGCCGGCCTCTTTCGGCACAAGCCCCCGCTCCGGAGCGCACCGCGGCCGGCAGGATGCTCTCTGCCGGCGAAGGTGCCGCTTCTCCGGCAAGGAAGCCTCTGCCGCTTCTCCAGCACACGGAGAGCGTGCTAGCTGCTGAAACGTGAAGAAAGAAGCTGCAGAACACTGGCACTGAGCGTGCAGCTTTCCAGCGGAGAGAAAAAGCTACTTTAACACTCTGCAAGCCTTTCCACTCCCAAAAACATGCACATGGAAGGAGCTGCTGCAAAACCGATGCTGTGCTCGCTGCTGCTCCTCCTGAAGCTCTGGCTGCTAAATCTGAGGCTTTCCTTCCAATTTCAAGCTGCAAAGCACTTGCTGAATTCCAGGGAAAGTCCGGGAGGCATTTGCTGTGCTGGCACACTTTCTCCTTCCTAGACAGAGTGGAAAAGCTTTTCCCTGCCGTGTAGGCGACAAGAGACGCATTAGACGGCGATCCGGAGCTGTCCGAAGGTAAGCGCCTGTTGCCGGCCTCTTTCGGCACAAGCCCCCGCTCCGGAGCGCACCGCGGCCGGCAGGATGCTCTCTGCCGGCGAAGGTGCCGCTTCTCCGGCAAGGAAGCCTCTGCCGCTTCTCCAGCACACGGAGAGCGTGCTAGCTGCTGAAACGTGAAGAAAGAAGCTGCAGAACACTGGCACTGAGCGTGCAGCTTTCCAGCGGAGAGAAAAAGCTACTTTAACACTCTGCAAGCCTTTCCACTCCCAAAAACATGCACATGGAAGGAGCTGCTGCAAAACCGATGCTGTGCTCGCTGCTGCTCCTCCTGAAGCTCTGGCTGCTAAATCTGAGGCTTTCCTTCCAATTTCAAGCTGCAAAGCACTTGCTGAATTCCAGGGAAAGTCCGGGAGGCATTTGCTGTGCTGGCACACTTTCTCCTTCCTAGACAGAGTGGAAAAGCTTTTCCCTGCCGTGTAGGCGACAAGAGACGCATTAGACGGCGATCCGGAGCTGTCCGAAGGTAAGCGCCTGTTGCCGGCCTCTTTCGGCACAAGCCCCCGCTCCGGAGCGCACCGCGGCCGGCAGGATGCTCTCTGCCGGCGAAGGTGCCGCTTCTCCGGCAAGGAAGCCTCTGCCGCTTCTCCAGCACACGGAGAGCGTGCTAGCTGCTGAAACGTGAAGAAAGAAGCTGCAGAAGACTGGCACTGAGCGTGCAGCTTTCCAGCGGAGAGAAAAAGCTACTTTAACACTCTGCAAGCCTTTCCACTCCCAAAAACATGCACATGGAAGGAGCTGCTGCAAAACCGATGCTGTGCTCGCTGCTGCTCCTCCTGAAGCTCTGGCTGCTAAATCTGAGGCTTTCCTTCCAATTTCAAGCTGCAAAGCACTTGCTGAATTGCAGGGAAAGTCCGGGAGGCATTTGCTGTGCTGGCACACTTTCTCCTTCCTAGACAGAGTGGAAAAGCTTTTCCCTGCCGTGTAGGCGACAAGAGACGCATTAGACGGCGATCCGGAGCTGTCCGAAGGTAAGCGCCTGTTGCCGGCCTCTTTCGGCACAAGCCCCCGCTCCGGAGCGCACCGCGGCCGGCAGGATGCTCTCTGCCGGCGAAGGTGCCGCTTCTCCGGCAAGGAAGCCTCTGCCGCTTCTCCAGCACACGGAGAGCGTGCTAGCTGCTGAAACGTGAAGAAAGAAGCTGCAGAAGACTGGCACTGAGCGTGCAGCTTTCCAGCGGAGAGAAAAAGCTACTTTAACACTCTGCAAGCCTTTCCACTCCCAAAAACATGCACATGGAAGGAGCTGCTGCAAAACCGATGCTGTGCTCGCTGCTGCTCCTCCTGAAGCTCTGGCTGCTAAATCTGAGGCTTTCCTTCCAATTTCAAGCTGCAAAGCACTTGCTGAATTGCAGGGAAAGTCCGGGAGGCATTTGCTGTGCTGGCACACTTTCTCCTTCCTAGACAGAGTGGAAAAGCTTTTCCCTGCCGTGTAGGCGACAAGAGACGCATTAGACGGCGATCCGGAGCTGTCCGAAGGTAAGCGCCTGTTGCCGGCCTCTTTCGGCACAAGCCCCCGCTCCGGAGCGCACCGCGGCCGGCAGGATGCTCTCTGCCGGCGAAGGTGCCGCTTCTCCGGCAAGGAAGCCTCTGCCGCTTCTCCAGCACACGGAGAGCGAGCTAGCTGCTGAAACGTGAAGAAAGAAGCTGCAGAAGACTGGCACTGAGCGTGCAGCTTTCCAGCGGAGAGAAAAAGCTACTTTAACACTCTGCAAGCCTTTCCACTCCCAAAAACATGCACATGGAAGGAGCTGCTGCAAAACCGATGCTGTGCTCGCTGCTGCTCCTCCTGAAGCTCTGGCTGCTAAATCTGAGGCTTTCCTTCCAATTTCAAGCTGCAAAGCACTTGCTGAATTGCAGGGAAAGTCCGGGAGGCATTTGCTGTGCTGGCACACTTTCTCCTTCCTAGACAGAGTGGAAAAGCTTTTCCCTGCCGTGTAGGCGACAAGAGACGCATTAGACGGCGATCCGGAGCTGTCCGAAGGTAAGCGCCTGTTGCCGGCCTCTTTCGGCACAAGCCCCCGCTCCGGAGCGCACCGCGGCCGGCAGGATGCTCTCTGCCGGCGAAGGTGCCGCTTCTCCGGCAAGGAAGCCTCTGCCGCTTCTCCAGCACACGGAGAGCGTGCTAGCTGCTGAAACGTGAAGAAAGAAGCTGCAGAACACTGGCACTGAGCGTGCAGCTTTCCAGCGGAGAGAAAAAGCTACTTTAACACTCTGCAAGCCTTTCCACTCCCAAAAACATGCACATGGAAGGAGCTGCTGCAAAACCGATGCTGTGCTCGCTGCTGCTCCTCCTGAAGCTCTGGCTGCTAAATCTGAGGCTTTCCTTCCAATTTCAAGCTGCAAAGCACTTGCTGAATTGCAGAGAAAGTCCGGGAGGCATTTGCTGTGCTGGCACACTTTCTCCTTCCTAGACAGAGTGGAAAAGCTTTTCCCTGCCGTGTAGGCGACAAGAGACGCATTAGACGGCGATCCGGAGCTGTCCGAAGGTAAGCGCCTGTTGCCGGCCTCTTTCGGCACAAGCCCCCGCTCCGGAGCGCACCGCGGCCGGCAGGATGCTCTCTGCCGGCGAAGGTGCCGCTTCTCCGGCAAGGAAGCCTCTGCCGCTTCTCCAGCACACGGAGAGCGTGCTAGCTGCTGAAACGTGAAGAAAGAAGCTGCAGAAGACTGGCACTGAGCGTGCAGCTTTCCAGCGGAGAGAAAAAGCTACTTTAACACTCTGCAAGCCTTTCCACTCCCAAAAACATGCACATGGAAGGAGCTGCTGCAAAACCGATGCTGTGCTCGCTGCTGCTCCTCCTGAAGCTCTGGCTGCTAAATCTGAGGCTTTCCTTCCAATTTCAAGCTGCAAAGTACTTGCTGAATTGCAGGGAAAGTCCGGGAGGCATTTGCTGTGCTGGCACACTTTCTCCTTCCTAGACAGAGTGGAAAAGCTTTTCCCTGCCGTGTAGGCGACAAGAGACGCATTAGACGGCGATCCGGAGCTGTCCGAAGGTAAGCGCCTGTTGCCGGCCTCTTTCGGCACAAGCCCCCGCTCCGGAGCGCACCGCGGCCGGCAGGATGCTCTCTGCCGGCGAAGGTGCCGCTTCTCCGGCAAGGAAGCCTCTGCCGCTTCTCCAGCACACGGAGAGCGTGCTAGCTGCTGAAACGTGAAGAAAGAAGCTGCAGAAGACTGGCACTGAGCGTGCAGCTTTCCAGCGGAGAGAAAAAGCTACTTTAACACTCTGCAAGCCTTTCCACTCCCAAAAACATGCACATGGAAGGAGCTGCTGCAAAACCGATGCTGTGCTCGCTGCTGCTCCTCCTGAAGCTCTGGCTGCTAAATCTGAGGCTTTCCTTCCAATTTCAAGCTGCAAAGCACTTGCTGAATTCCAGGGAAAGTCCGGGAGGCATTTGCTGTGCTGGCACACTTTCTCCTTCCTAGACAGAGTGGAAAAGCTTTTCCCTGCCGTGTAGGCGACAAGAGACGCATTAGACGGCGATCCGGAGCTGTCCGAAGGTAAGCGCCTGTTGCCGGCCTCTTTCGGCACAAGCCCCCGCTCCGGAGCGCACCGCGGCCGGCAGGATGCTCTCTGCCGGCGAAGGTGCCGCTTCTCCGGCAAGGAAGCCTCTGCCGCTTCTCCAGCACACGGAGAGCGTGCTAGCTGCTGAAACGTGAAGAAAGAAGCTGCAGAACACTGGCACTGAGCGTGCAGCTTTCCAGCGGAGAGAAAAAGCTACTTTAACACTCTGCAAGCCTTTCCACTCCCAAAAACATGCACATGGAAGGAGCTGCTGCAAAACCGATGCTGTGCTCGCTGCTGCTCCTCCTGAAGCTCTGGCTGCTAAATCTGAGGCTTTCCTTCCAATTTCAAGCTGCAAAGCACTTGCTGAATTCCAGGGAAAGTCCGGGAGGCATTTGCTGTGCTGGCACACTTTCTCCTTCCTAGACAGAGTGGAAAAGCTTTTCCCTGCCGTGTAGGCGACAAGAGACGCATTAGACGGCGATCCGGAGCTGTCCGAAGGTAAGCGCCTGTTGCCGGCCTCTTTCGGCACAAGCCCCCGCTCCGGAGCGCACCGCGGCCGGCAGGATGCTCTCTGCCGGCGAAGGTGCCGCTTCTCCGGCAAGGAAGCCTCTGCCGCTTCTCCAGCACACGGAGAGCGTGCTAGCTGCTGAAACGTGAAGAAAGAAGCTGCAGAACACTGGCACTGAGCGTGCAGCTTTCCAGCGGAGAGAAAAAGCTACTTTAACACTCTGCAAGCCTTTCCACTCCCAAAAACATGCACATGGAAGGAGCTGCTGCAAAACCGATGCTGTGCTCGCTGCTGCTCCTCCTGAAGCTCTGGCTGCTAAATCTGAGGCTTTCCTTCCAATTTCAAGCTGCAAAGCACTTGCTGAATTCCAGGGAAAGTCCGGGAGGCATTTGCTGTGCTGGCACACTTTCTCCTTCCTAGACAGAGTGGAAAAGCTTTTCCCTGCCGTGTAGGCGACAAGAGACGCATTAGACGGCGATCCGGAGCTGTCCGAAGGTAAGCGCCTGTTGCCGGCCTCTTTCGGCACAAGCCCCCGCTCCGGAGCGCACCGCGGCCGGCAGGATGCTCTCTGCCGGCGAAGGTGCCGCTTCTCCGGCAAGGAAGCCTCTGCCGCTTCTCCAGCACACGGAGAGCGTGCTAGCTGCTGAAACGTGAAGAAAGAAGCTGCAGAAGACTGGCGCTGAGCGTGCAGCTTTCCAGCGGAGAGAAAAAGCTACTTTAACACTCTGCAAGCCTTTCCACTCCCAAAAACATGCACATGGAAGGAGCTGCTGCAAAACCGATGCTGTGCTCGCTGCTGCTCCTCCTGAAGCTCTGGCTGCTAAATCTGAGGCTTTCCTTCCAATTTCAAGCTGCAAAGCACTTGCTGAATTGCAGGGAAAGTCCGGGAGGCATTTGCTGTGCTGGCACACTTTCTCCTTCCTAGACAGAGTGGAAAAGCTTTTCCCTGCCGTGTAGGCGACAAGAGACGCATTAGACGGCGATCCGGAGCTGTCCGAAGGTAAGCGCCTGTTGCCGGCCTCTTTCGGCACAAGCCCCCGCTCCGGAGCGCACCGCGGCCGGCAGGATGCTCTCTGCCGGCGAAGGTGCCGCTTCTCCGGCAAGGAAGCCTCTGCCGCTTCTCCAGCACACGGAGAGCGTGCTAGCTGCTGAAACGTGAAGAAAGAAGCTGCAGAACACTGGCACTGAGCGTGCAGCTTTCCAGCGGAGAGAAAAAGCTACTTTAACACTCTGCAAGCCTTTCCACTCCCAAAAACATGCACATGGAAGGAGCTGCTGCAAAACCGATGCTGTGCTCGCTGCTGCTCCTCCTGAAGCTCTGGCTGCTAAATCTGAGGCTTTCCTTCCAATTTCAAGCTGCAAAGCACTTGCTGAATTCCAGGGAAAGTCCGGGAGGCATTTGCTGTGCTGGCACACTTTCTCCTTCCTAGACAGAGTGGAAAAGCTTTTCCCTGCCGTGTAGGCGACAAGAGACGCATTAGACGGCGATCCGGAGCTGTCCGAAGGTAAGCGCCTGTTGCCGGCCTCTTTCGGCACAAGCCCCCGCTCCGGAGCGCACCGCGGCCGGCAGGATGCTCTCTGCCGGCGAAGGTGCCGCTTCTCCGGCAAGGAAGCCTCTGCCGCTTCTCCAGCACACGGAGAGCGTGCTAGCTGCTGAAACGTGAAGAAAGAAGCTGCAGAACACTGGCACTGAGCGTGCAGCTTTCCAGCGGAGAGAAAAAGCTACTTTAACACTCTGCAAGCCTTTCCACTCCCAAAAACATGCACATGGAAGGAGCTGCTGCAAAACCGATGCTGTGCTCGCTGCTGCTCCTCCTGAAGCTCTGGCTGCTAAATCTGAGGCTTTCCTTCCAATTTCAAGCTGCAAAGCACTTGCTGAATTCCAGGGAAAGTCCGGGAGGCATTTGCTGTGCTGGCACACTTTCTCCTTCCTAGACAGAGTGGAAAAGCTTTTCCCTGCCGTGTAGGCGACAAGAGACGCATTAGACGGCGATCCGGAGCTGTCCGAAGGTAAGCGCCTGTTGCCGGCCTCTTTCGGCACAAGCCCCCGCTCCGGAGCGCACCGCGGCCGGCAGGATGCTCTCTGCCGGCGAAGGTGCCGCTTCTCCGGCAAGGAAGCCTCTGCCGCTTCTCCAGCACACGGAGAGCGTGCTAGCTGCTGAAACGTGAAGAAAGAAGCTGCAGAAGACTGGCGCTGAGCGTGCAGCTTTCCAGCGGAGAGAAAAAGCTACTTTAACACTCTGCAAGCCTTTCCACTCCCAAAAACATGCACATGGAAGGAGCTGCTGCAAAACCGATGCTGTGCTCGCTGCTGCTCCTCCTGAAGCTCTGGCTGCTAAATCTGAGGCTTTCCTTCCAATTTCAAGCTGCAAAGCACTTGCTGAATTGCAGGGAAAGTCCGGGAGGCATTTGCTGTGCTGGCACACTTTCTCCTTCCTAGACAGAGTGGAAAAGCTTTTCCCTGCCGTGTAGGCGACAAGAGACGCATTAGACGGCGATCCGGAGCTGTCCGAAGGTAAGCGCCTGTTGCCGGCCTCTTTCGGCACAAGCCCCCGCTCCGGAGCGCACCGCGGCCGGCAGGATGCTCTCTGCCGGCGAAGGTGCCGCTTCTCCGGCAAGGAAGCCTCTGCCGCTTCTCCAGCACACGGAGAGCGTGCTAGCTGCTGAAACGTGAAGAAAGAAGCTGCAGAAGACTGGCACTGAGCGTGCAGCTTTCCAGCGGAGAGAAAAAGCTACTTTAACACTCTGCAAGCCTTTCCACTCCCAAAAACATGCACATGGAAGGAGCTGCTGCAAAACCGATGCTGTGCTCGCTGCTGCTCCTCCTGAAGCTCTGGCTGCTAAATCTGAGGCTTTCCTTCCAATTTCAAGCTGCAAAGCACTTGCTGAATTGCAGGGAAAGTCCGGGAGGCATTTGCTGTGCTGGCACACTTTCTCCTTCCTAGACAGAGTGGAAAAGCTTTTCCCTGCCGTGTAGGCGACAAGAGACGCATTAGACGGCGATCCGGAGCTGTCCGAAGGTAAGCGCCTGTTGCCGGCCTCTTTCGGCACAAGCCCCCGCTCCGGAGCGCACCGCGGCCGGCAGGATGCTCTCTGCCGGCGAAGGTGCCGCTTCTCCGGCAAGGAAGCCTCTGCCGCTTCTCCAGCACACGGAGAGCGTGCTAGCTGCTGAAACGTGAAGAAAGAAGCTGCAGAAGACTGGCACTGAGCGTGCAGCTTTCCAGCGGAGAGAAAAAGCTACTTTAACACTCTGCAAGCCTTTCCACTCCCAAAAACATGCACATGGAAGGAGCTGCTGCAAAACCGATGCTGTGCTCGCTGCTGCTCCTCCTGAAGCTCTGGCTGCTAAATCTGAGGCTTTCCTTCCAATTTCAAGCTGCAAAGCACTTGCTGAATTGCAGGGAAAGTCCGAGAGGCATTTGCTGTGCTGGCACACTTTCTCCTTCCTAGACAGAGTGGAAAAGCTTTTCCCTGCCGTGTAGGCGACAAGAGACGCATTAGACGGCGATCCGGAGCTGTCCGAAGGTAAGCGCCTGTTGCCGGCCTCTTTCGGCACAAGCCCCCGCTCCGGAGCGCACCGCGGCCGGCAGGATGCTCTCTGCCGGCGAAGGTGCCGCTTCTCCGGCAAGGAAGCCTCTGCCGCTTCTCCAGCACACGGAGAGCGTGCTAGCTGCTGAAACGTGAAGAAAGAAGCTGCAGAAGACTGGCACTGAGCGTGCAGCTTTCCAGCGGAGAGAAAAAGCTACTTTAACACTCTGCAAGCCTTTCCACTCCCAAAAACATGCACATGGAAGGAGCTGCTGCAAAACCGATGCTGTGCTCGCTGCTGCTCCTCCTGAAGCTCTGGCTGCTAAATCTGAGGCTTTCCTTCCAATTTCAAGCTGCAAAGCACTTGCTGAATTCCAGGGAAAGTCCGGGAGGCATTTGCTGTGCTGGCACACTTTCTCCTTCCTAGACAGAGTGGAAAAGCTTTTCCCTGCCGTGTAGGCGACAAGAGACGCATTAGACGGCGATCCGGAGCTGTCCGAAGGTAAGCGCCTGTTGCCGGCCTCTTTCGGCACAAGCCCCCGCTCCGGAGCGCACCGCGGCCGGCAGGATGCTCTCTGCCGGCGAAGGTGCCGCTTCTCCGGCAAGGAAGCCTCTGCCGCTTCTCCAGCACACGGAGAGCGTGCTAGCTGCTGAAACGTGAAGAAAGAAGCTGCAGAAGACTGGCACTGAGCGTGCAGCTTTCCAGCGGAGAGAAAAAGCTACTTTAACACTCTGCAAGCCTTTCCACTCCCAAAAACATGCACATGGAAGGAGCTGCTGCAAAACCGATGCTGTGCTCGCTGCTGCTCCTCCTGAAGCTCTGGCTGCTAAATCTGAGGCTTTCCTTCCAATTTCAAGCTGCAAAGCACTTGCTGAATTGCAGGGAAAGTCCGGGAGGCATTTGCTGTGCTGGCACACTTTCTCCTTCCTAGACAGAGTGGAAAAGCTTTTCCCTGCCGTGTAGGCGACAAGAGACGCATTAGACGGCGATCCGGAGCTGTCCGAAGGTAAGCGCCTGTTGCCGGCCTCTTTCGGCACAAGCCCCCGCTCCGGAGCGCACCGCGGCCGGCAGGATGCTCTCTGCCGGCGAAGGTGCCGCTTCTCCGGCAAGGAAGCCTCTGCCGCTTCTCCAGCACACGGAGAGCGTGCTAGCTGCTGAAACGTGAAGAAAGAAGCTGCAGAAGACTGGCACTGAGCGTGCAGCTTTCCAGCGGAGAGAAAAAGCTACTTTAACACTCTGCAAGCCTTTCCACTCCCAAAAACATGCACATGGAAGGAGCTGCTGCAAAACCGATGCTGTGCTCGCTGCTGCTCCTCCTGAAGCTCTGGCTGCTAAATCTGAGGCTTTCCTTCCAATTTCAAGCTGCAAAGCACTTGCTGAATTGCAGGGAAAGTCCGGGAGGCATTTGCTGTGCTGGCACACTTTCTCCTTCCTAGACAGAGTGGAAAAGCTTTTCCCTGCCGTGTAGGCGACAAGAGACGCATTAGACGGCGATCCGGAGCTGTCCGAAGGTAAGCGCCTGTTGCCGGCCTCTTTCGGCACAAGCCCCCGCTCCGGAGCGCACCGCGGCCGGCAGGATGCTCTCTGCCGGCGAAGGTGCCGCTTCTCCGGCAAGGAAGCCTCTGCCGCTTCTCCAGCACACGGAGAGCGTGCTAGCTGCTGAAACGTGAAGAAAGAAGCTGCAGAACACTGGCACTGAGCGTGCAGCTTTCCAGCGGAGAGAAAAAGCTACTTTAACACTCTGCAAGCCTTTCCACTCCCAAAAACATGCACATGGAAGGAGCTGCTGCAAAACCGATGCTGTGCTCGCTGCTGCTCCTCCTGAAGCTCTGGCTGCTAAATCTGAGGCTTTCCTTCCAATTTCAAGCTGCAAAGCACTTGCTGAATTCCAGGGAAAGTCCGGGAGGCATTTGCTGTGCTGGCACACTTTCTCCTTCCTAGACAGAGTGGAAAAGCTTTTCCCTGCCGTGTAGGCGACAAGAGACGCATTAGACGGCGATCCGGAGCTGTCCGAAGGTAAGCGCCTGTTGCCGGCCTCTTTCGGCACAAGCCCCCGCTCCGGAGCGCACCGCGGCCGGCAGGATGCTCTCTGCCGGCGAAGGTGCCGCTTCTCCGGCAAGGAAGCCTCTGCCGCTTCTCCAGCACACGGAGAGCGTGCTAGCTGCTGAAACGTGAAGAAAGAAGCTGCAGAACACTGGCACTGAGCGTGCAGCTTTCCAGCGGAGAGAAAAAGCTACTTTAACACTCTGCAAGCCTTTCCACTCCCAAAAACATGCACATGGAAGGAGCTGCTGCAAAACCGATGCTGTGCTCGCTGCTGCTCCTCCTGAAGCTCTGGCTGCTAAATCTGAGGCTTTCCTTCCAATTTCAAGCTGCAAAGCACTTGCTGAATTGCAGGGAAAGTCCGGGAGGCATTTGCTGTGCTGGCACACTTTCTCCTTCCTAGACAGAGTGGAAAAGCTTTTCCCTGCCGTGTAGGCGACAAGAGACGCATTAGACGGCGATCCGGAGCTGTCCGAAGGTAAGCGCCTGTTGCCGGCCTCTTTCGGCACAAGCCCCCGCTCCGGAGCGCACCGCGGCCGGCAGGATGCTCTCTGCCGGCGAAGGTGCCGCTTCTCCGGCAAGGAAGCCTCTGCCGCTTCTCCAGCACACGGAGAGCGTGCTAGCTGCTGAAACGTGAAGAAAGAAGCTGCAGAAGACTGGCACTGAGCGTGCAGCTTTCCAGCGGAGAGAAAAAGCTACTTTAACACTCTGCAAGCCTTTCCACTCCCAAAAACATGCACATGGAAGGAGCTGCTGCAAAACCGATGCTGTGCTCGCTGCTGCTCCTCCTGAAGCTCTGGCTGCTAAATCTGAGGCTTTCCTTCCAATTTCAAGCTGCAAAGCACTTGCTGAATTGCAGGGAAAGTCCGGGAGGCATTTGCTGTGCTGGCACACTTTCTCCTTCCTAGACAGAGTGGAAAAGCTTTTCCCTGCCGTGTAGGCGACAAGAGACGCATTAGACGGCGATCCGGAGCTGTCCGAAGGTAAGCGCCTGTTGCCGGCCTCTTTCGGCACAAGCCCCCGCTCCGGAGCGCACCGCGGCCGGCAGGATGCTCTCTGCCGGCGAAGGTGCCGCTTCTCCGGCAAGGAAGCCTCTGCCGCTTCTCCAGCACACGGAGAGCGTGCTAGCTGCTGAAACGTGAAGAAAGAAGCTGCAGAACACTGGCACTGAGCGTGCAGCTTTCCAGCGGAGAGAAAAAGCTACTTTAACACTCTGCAAGCCTTTCCACTCCCAAAAACATGCACATGGAAGGAGCTGCTGCAAAACCGATGCTGTGCTCGCTGCTGCTCCTCCTGAAGCTCTGGCTGCTAAATCTGAGGCTTTCCTTCCAATTTCAAGCTGCAAAGCACTTGCTGAATTCCAGGGAAAGTCCGGGAGGCATTTGCTGTGCTGGCACACTTTCTCCTTCCTAGACAGAGTGGAAAAGCTTTTCCCTGCCGTGTAGGCGACAAGAGACGCATTAGACGGCGATCCGGAGCTGTCCGAAGGTAAGCGCCTGTTGCCGGCCTCTTTCGGCACAAGCCCCCGCTCCGGAGCGCACCGCGGCCGGCAGGATGCTCTCTGCCGGCGAAGGTGCCGCTTCTCCGGCAAGGAAGCCTCTGCCGCTTCTCCAGCACACGGAGAGCGTGCTAGCTGCTGAAACGTGAAGAAAGAAGCTGCAGAAGACTGGCACTGAGCGTGCAGCTTTCCAGCGGAGAGAAAAAGCTACTTTAACACTCTGCAAGCCTTTCCACTCCCAAAAACATGCACATGGAAGGAGCTGCTGCAAAACCGATGCTGTGCTCGCTGCTGCTCCTCCTGAAGCTCTGGCTGCTAAATCTGAGGCTTTCCTTCCAATTTCAAGCTGCAAAGCACTTGCTGAATTGCAGGGAAAGTCCGGGAGGCATTTGCTGTGCTGGCACACTTTCTCCTTCCTAGACAGAGTGGAAAAGCTTTTCCCTGCCGTGTAGGCGACAAGAGACGCATTAGACGGCGATCCGGAGCTGTCCGAAGGTAAGCGCCTGTTGCCGGCCTCTTTCGGCACAAGCCCCCGCTCCGGAGCGCACCGCGGCCGGCAGGATGCTCTCTGCCGGCGAAGGTGCCGCTTCTCCGGCAAGGAAGCCTCTGCCGCTTCTCCAGCACACGGAGAGCGTGCTAGCTGCTGAAACGTGAAGAAAGAAGCTGCAGAAGACTGGCACTGAGCGTGCAGCTTTCCAGCGGAGAGAAAAAGCTACTTTAACACTCTGCAAGCCTTTCCACTCCCAAAAACATGCACATGGAAGGAGCTGCTGCAAAACCGATGCTGTGCTCGCTGCTGCTCCTCCTGAAGCTCTGGCTGCTAAATCTGAGGCTTTCCTTCCAATTTCAAGCTGCAAAGCACTTGCTGAATTGCAGGGAAAGTCCGGGAGGCATTTGCTGTGCTGGCACACTTTCTCCTTCCTAGACAGAGTGGAAAAGCTTTTCCCTGCCGTGTAGGCGACAAGAGACGCATTAGACGGCGATCCGGAGCTGTCCGAAGGTAAGCGCCTGTTGCCGGCCTCTTTCGGCACAAGCCCCCGCTCCGGAGCGCACCGCGGCCGGCAGGATGCTCTCTGCCGGCGAAGGTGCCGCTTCTCCGGCAAGGAAGCCTCTGCCGCTTCTCCAGCACACGGAGAGCGTGCTAGCTGCTGAAACGTGAAGAAAGAAGCTGCAGAACACTGGCACTGAGCGTGCAGCTTTCCAGCGGAGAGAAAAAGCTACTTTAACACTCTGCAAGCCTTTCCACTCCCAAAAACATGCACATGGAAGGAGCTGCTGCAAAACCGATGCTGTGCTCGCTGCTGCTCCTCCTGAAGCTCTGGCTGCTAAATCTGAGGCTTTCCTTCCAATTTCAAGCTGCAAAGCACTTGCTGAATTCCAGGGAAAGTCCGGGAGGCATTTGCTGTGCTGGCACACTTTCTCCTTCCTAGACAGAGTGGAAAAGCTTTTGCCTGCCGTGTAGGCGACAAGAGACGCATTAGACGGCGATCCGGAGCTGTCCGAAGGTAAGCGCCTGTTGCCGGCCTCTTTCGGCACAAGCCCCCGCTCCGGAGCGCACCGCGGCCGGCAGGATGCTCTCTGCCGGCGAAGGTGCCGCTTCTCCGGCAAGGAAGCCTCTGCCGCTTCTCCAGCACACGGAGAGCGTGCTAGCTGCTGAAACGTGAAGAAAGAAGCTGCAGAACACTGGCACTGAGCGTGCAGCTTTCCAGCGGAGAGAAAAAGCTACTTTAACACTCTGCAAGCCTTTCCACTCCCAAAAACATGCACATGGAAGGAGCTGCTGCAAAACCGATGCTGTGCTCGCTGCTGCTCCTCCTGAAGCTCTGGCTGCTAAATCTGAGGCTTTCCTTCCAATTTCAAGCTGCAAAGCACTTGCTGAATTGCAGGGAAAGTCCGGGAGGCATTTGCTGTGCTGGCACACTTTCTCCTTCCTAGACAGAGTGGAAAAGCTTTTCCCTGCCGTGTAGGCGACAAGAGACGCATTAGACGGCGATCCGGAGCTGTCCGAAGGTAAGCGCCTGTTGCCGGCCTCTTTCGGCACAAGCCCCCGCTCCGGAGCGCACCGCGGCCGGCAGGATGCTCTCTGCCGGCGAAGGTGCCGCTTCTCCGGCAAGGAAGCCTCTGCCGCTTCTCCAGCACACGGAGAGCGTGCTAGCTGCTGAAACGTGAAGAAAGAAGCTGCAGAAGACTGGCACTGAGCGTGCAGCTTTCCAGCGGAGAGAAAAAGCTACTTTAACACTCTGCAAGCCTTTCCACTCCCAAAAACATGCACATGGAAGGAGCTGCTGCAAAACCGATGCTGTGCTCGCTGCTGCTCCTCCTGAAGCTCTGGCTGCTAAATCTGAGGCTTTCCTTCCAATTTCAAGCTGCAAAGCACTTGCTGAATTGCAGGGAAAGTCCGGGAGGCATTTGCTGTGCTGGCACACTTTCTCCTTCCTAGACAGAGTGGAAAAGCTTTTCCCTGCCGTGTAGGCGACAAGAGACGCATTAGACGGCGATCCGGAGCTGTCCGAAGGTAAGCGCCTGTTGCCGGCCTCTTTCGGCACAAGCCCCCGCTCCGGAGCGCACCGCGGCCGGCAGGATGCTCTCTGCCGGCGAAGGTGCCGCTTCTCCGGCAAGGAAGCCTCTGCCGCTTCTCCAGCACACGGAGAGCGAGCTAGCTGCTGAAACGTGAAGAAAGAAGCTGCAGAAGACTGGCACTGAGCGTGCAGCTTTCCAGCGGAGAGA
Source organism: Fringilla coelebs (assembly GCF_963513975.1). NCBI lineage: Eukaryota > Metazoa > Chordata > Aves > Passeriformes > Fringillidae > Fringilla > Fringilla coelebs. The sequence continues at coordinate 59,484 of NW_028167406.1, read as the reverse complement.
AAAAGCTACTTTAACACTCTGCAAGCCTTTCCACTCCCAAAAACATGCACATGGAAGGAGCTGCTGCAAAACCGATGCTGTGCTCGCTGCTGCTCCTCCTGAAGCTCTGGCTGCTAAATCTGAGGCTTTCCTTCCAATTTCAAGCTGCAAAGCACTTGCTGAATTCCAGGGAAAGTCCGGGAGGCATTTGCTGTGCTGGCACACTTTCTCCTTCCTAGACAGAGTGGAAAAGCTTTTCCCTGCCGTGTAGGCGACAAGAGACGCATTAGACGGCGATCCGGAGCTGTCCGAAGGTAAGCGCCTGTTGCCGGCCTCTTTCGGCACAAGCCCCCGCTCCGGAGCGCACCGCGGCCGGCAGGATGCTCTCTGCCGGCGAAGGTGCCGCTTCTCCGGCAAGGAAGCCTCTGCCGCTTCTCCAGCACACGGAGAGCGTGCTAGCTGCTGAAACGTGAAGAAAGAAGCTGCAGAAGACTGGCACTGAGCGTGCAGCTTTCCAGCGGAGAGAAAAAGCTACTTTAACACTCTGCAAGCCTTTCCACTCCCAAAAACATGCACATGGAAGGAGCTGCTGCAAAACCGATGCTGTGCTCGCTGCTGCTCCTCCTGAAGCTCTGGCTGCTAAATCTGAGGCTTTCCTTCCAATTTCAAGCTGCAAAGCACTTGCTGAATTGCAGGGAAAGTCCGGGAGGCATTTGCTGTGCTGGCACACTTTCTCCTTCCTAGACAGAGTGGAAAAGCTTTTCCCTGCCGTGTAGGCGACAAGAGACGCATTAGACGGCGATCCGGAGCTGTCCGAAGGTAAGCGCCTGTTGCCGGCCTCTTTCGGCACAAGCCCCCGCTCCGGAGCGCACCGCGGCCGGCAGGATGCTCTCTGCCGGCGAAGGTGCCGCTTCTCCGGCAAGGAAGCCTCTGCCGCTTCTCCAGCACACGGAGAGCGTGCTAGCTGCTGAAACGTGAAGAAAGAAGCTGCAGAACACTGGCACTGAGCGTGCAGCTTTCCAGCGGAGAGAAAAAGCTACTTTAACACTCTGCAAGCCTTTCCACTCCCAAAAACATGCACATGGAAGGAGCTGCTGCAAAACCGATGCTGTGCTCGCTGCTGCTCCTCCTGAAGCTCTGGCTGCTAAATCTGAGGCTTTCCTTCCAATTTCAAGCTGCAAAGCACTTGCTGAATTCCAGGGAAAGTCCGGGAGGCATTTGCTGTGCTGGCACACTTTCTCCTTCCTAGACAGAGTGGAAAAGCTTTTCCCTGCCGTGTAGGCGACAAGAGACGCATTAGACGGCGATCCGGAGCTGTCCGAAGGTAAGCGCCTGTTGCCGGCCTCTTTCGGCACAAGCCCCCGCTCCGGAGCGCACCGCGGCCGGCAGGATGCTCTCTGCCGGCGAAGGTGCCGCTTCTCCGGCAAGGAAGCCTCTGCCGCTTCTCCAGCACACGGAGAGCGTGCTAGCTGCTGAAACGTGAAGAAAGAAGCTGCAGAAGACTGGCACTGAGCGTGCAGCTTTCCAGCGGAGAGAAAAAGCTACTTTAACACTCTGCAAGCCTTTCCACTCCCAAAAACATGCACATGGAAGGAGCTGCTGCAAAACCGATGCTGTGCTCGCTGCTGCTCCTCCTGAAGCTCTGGCTGCTAAATCTGAGGCTTTCCTTCCAATTTCAAGCTGCAAAGCACTTGCTGAATTGCAGGGAAAGTCCGGGAGGCATTTGCTGTGCTGCCACACTTTCTCCTTCCTAGACAGAGTGGAAAAGCTTTTCCCTGCCGTGTAGGCGACAAGAGACGCATTAGACGGCGATCCGGAGCTGTCCGAAGGTAAGCGCCTGTTGCCGGCCTCTTTCGGCACAAGCCCCCGCTCCGGAGCGCACCGCGGCCGGCAGGATGCTCTCTGCCGGCGAAGGTGCCGCTTCTCCGGCAAGGAAGCCTCTGCCGCTTCTCCAGCACACGGAGAGCGTGCTAGCTGCTGAAACGTGAAGAAAGAAGCTGCAGAAGACTGGCGCTGAGCGTGCAGCTTTCCAGCGGAGAGAAAAAGCTACTTTAACACTCTGCAAGCCTTTCCACTCCCAAAAACATGCACATGGAAGGAGCTGCTGCAAAACCGATGCTGTGCTCGCTGCTGCTCCTCCTGAAGCTCTGGCTGCTAAATCTGAGGCTTTCCTTCCAATTTCAAGCTGCAAAGCACTTGCTGAATTGCAGGGAAAGTCCGGGAGGCATTTGCTGTGCTGGCACACTTTCTCCTTCCTAGACAGAGTGGAAAAGCTTTTCCCTGCCGTGTAGGCGACAAGAGACGCATTAGACGGCGATCCGGAGCTGTCCGAAGGTAAGCGCCTGTTGCCGGCCTCTTTCGGCACAAGCCCCCGCTCCGGAGCGCACCGCGGCCGGCAGGATGCTCTCTGCCGGCGAAGGTGCCGCTTCTCCGGCAAGGAAGCCTCTGCCGCTTCTCCAGCACACGGAGAGCGTGCTAGCTGCTGAAACGTGAAGAAAGAAGCTGCAGAACACTGGCACTGAGCGTGCAGCTTTCCAGCGGAGAGAAAAAGCTACTTTAACACTCTGCAAGCCTTTCCACTCCCAAAAACATGCACATGGAAGGAGCTGCTGCAAAACCGATGCTGTGCTCGCTGCTGCTCCTCCTGAAGCTCTGGCTGCTAAATCTGAGGCTTTCCTTCCAATTTCAAGCTGCAAAGCACTTGCTGAATTGCAGGGAAAGTCCGGGAGGCATTTGCTGTGCTGGCACACTTTCTCCTTCCTAGACAGAGTGGAAAAGCTTTTCCCTGCCGTGTAGGCGACAAGAGACGCATTAGACGGCGATCCGGAGCTGTCCGAAGGTAAGCGCCTGTTGCCGGCCTCTTTCGGCACAAGCCCCCGCTCCGGAGCGCACCGCGGCCGGCAGGATGCTCTCTGCCGGCGAAGGTGCCGCTTCTCCGGCAAGGAAGCCTCTGCCGCTTCTCCAGCACACGGAGAGCGTGCTAGCTGCTGAAACGTGAAGAAAGAAGCTGCAGAAGACTGGCACTGAGCGTGCAGCTTTCCAGCGGAGAGAAAAAGCTACTTTAACACTCTGCAAGCCTTTCCACTCCCAAAAACATGCACATGGAAGGAGCTGCTGCAAAACCGATGCTGTGCTCGCTGCTGCTCCTCCTGAAGCTCTGGCTGCTAAATCTGAGGCTTTCCTTCCAATTTCAAGCTGCAAAGCACTTGCTGAATTGCAGGGAAAGTCCGGGAGGCATTTGCTGTGCTGGCACACTTTCTCCTTCCTAGACAGAGTGGAAAAGCTTTTCCCTGCCGTGTAGGCGACAAGAGACGCATTAGACGGCGATCCGGAGCTGTCCGAAGGTAAGCGCCTGTTGCCGGCCTCTTTCGGCACAAGCCCCCGCTCCGGAGCGCACCGCGGCCGGCAGGATGCTCTCTGCCGGCGAAGGTGCCGCTTCTCCGGCAAGGAAGCCTCTGCCGCTTTTCCAGCACACGGAGAGCGTGCTAGCTGCTGAAACGTGAAGAAAGAAGCTGCAGAAGACTGGCACTGAGCGTGCAGCTTTCCAGCGGAGAGAAAAAGCTACTTTAACACTCTGCAAGCCTTTCCACTCCCAAAAACATGCACATGGAAGGAGCTGCTGCAAAACCGATGCTGTGCTCGCTGCTGCTCCTCCTGAAGCTCTGGCTGCTAAATCTGAGGCTTTCCTTCCAATTTCAAGCTGCAAAGCACTTGCTGAATTGCAGGGAAAGTCCGGGAGGCATTTGCTGTGCTGGCACACTTTCTCCTTCCTAGACAGAGTGGAAAAGCTTTTCCCTGCCGTGTAGGCGACAAGAGACGCATTAGACGGCGATCCGGAGCTGTCCGAAGGTAAGCGCCTGTTGCCGGCCTCTTTCGGCACAAGCCCCCGCTCCGGAGCGCACCGCGGCCGGCAGGATGCTCTCTGCCGGCGAAGGTGCCGCTTCTCCGGCAAGGAAGCCTCTGCCGCTTCTCCAGCACACGGAGAGCGTGCTAGCTGCTGAAACGTGAAGAAAGAAGCTGCAGAAGACTGGCACTGAGCGTGCAGCTTTCCAGCGGAGAGAAAAAGCTACTTTAACACTCTGCAAGCCTTTCCACTCCCAAAAACATGCACATGGAAGGAGCTGCTGCAAAACCGATGCTGTGCTCGCTGCTGCTCCTCCTGAAGCTCTGGCTGCTAAATCTGAGGCTTTCCTTCCAATTTCAAGCTGCAAAGCACTTGCTGAATTGCAGGGAAAGTCCGGGAGGCATTTGCTGTGCTGGCACACTTTCTCCTTCCTAGACAGAGTGGAAAAGCTTTTCCCTGCCGTGTAGGCGACAAGAGACGCATTAGACGGCGATCCGGAGCTGTCCGAAGGTAAGCGCCTGTTGCCGGCCTCTTTCGGCACAAGCCCCCGCTCCGGAGCGCACCGCGGCCGGCAGGATGCTCTCTGCCGGCGAAGGTGCCGCTTCTCCGGCAAGGAAGCCTCTGCCGCTTCTCCAGCACACGGAGAGCGTGCTAGCTGCTGAAACGTGAAGAAAGAAGCTGCAGAAGACTGGCACTGAGCGTGCAGCTTTCCAGCGGAGAGAAAAAGCTACTTTAACACTCTGCAAGCCTTTCCACTCCCAAAAACATGCACATGGAAGGAGCTGCTGCAAAACCGATGCTGTGCTCGCTGCTGCTCCTCCTGAAGCTCTGGCTGCTAAATCTGAGGCTTTCCTTCCAATTTCAAGCTGCAAAGCACTTGCTGAATTGCAGGGAAAGTCCGGGAGGCATTTGCTGTGCTGGCACACTTTCTCCTTCCTAGACAGAGTGGAAAAGCTTTTCCCTGCCGTGTAGGCGACAAGAGACGCATTAGACGGCGATCCGGAGCTGTCCGAAGGTAAGCGCCTGTTGCCGGCCTCTTTCGGCACAAGCCCCCGCTCCGGAGCGCACCGCGGCCGGCAGGATGCTCTCTGCCGGCGAAGGTGCCGCTTCTCCGGCAAGGAAGCCTCTGCCGCTTCTCCAGCACACGGAGAGCGTGCTAGCTGCTGAAACGTGAAGAAAGAAGCTGCAGAACACTGGCACTGAGCGTGCAGCTTTCCAGCGGAGAGAAAAAGCTACTTTAACACTCTGCAAGCCTTTCCACTCCCAAAAACATGCACATGGAAGGAGCTGCTGCAAAACCGATGCTGTGCTCGCTGCTGCTCCTCCTGAAGCTCTGGCTGCTAAATCTGAGGCTTTCCTTCCAATTTCAAGCTGCAAAGCACTTGCTGAATTGCAGGGAAAGTCCGGGAGGCATTTGCTGTGCTGGCACACTTTCTCCTTCCTAGACAGAGTGGAAAAGCTTTTCCCTGCCGTGTAGGCGACAAGAGACGCATTAGACGGCGATCCGGAGCTGTCCGAAGGTAAGCGCCTGTTGCCGGCCTCTTTCGGCACAAGCCCCCGCTCCGGAGCGCACCGCGGCCGGCAGGATGCTCTCTGCCGGCGAAGGTGCCGCTTCTCCGGCAAGGAAGCCTCTGCCGCTTCTCCAGCACACGGAGAGCGTGCTAGCTGCTGAAACGTGAAGAAAGAAGCTGCAGAACACTGGCACTGAGCGTGCAGCTTTCCAGCGGAGAGAAAAAGCTACTTTAACACTCTGCAAGCCTTTCCACTCCCAAAAACATGCACATGGAAGGAGCTGCTGCAAAACCGATGCTGTGCTCGCTGCTGCTCCTCCTGAAGCTCTGGCTGCTAAATCTGAGGCTTTCCTTCCAATTTCAAGCTGCAAAGCACTTGCTGAATTCCAGGGAAAGTCCGGGAGGCATTTGCTGTGCTGGCACACTTTCTCCTTCCTAGACAGAGTGGAAAAGCTTTTCCCTGCCGTGTAGGCGACAAGAGACGCATTAGACGGCGATCCGGAGCTGTCCGAAGGTAAGCGCCTGTTGCCGGCCTCTTTCGGCACAAGCCCCCGCTCCGGAGCGCACCGCGGCCGGCAGGATGCTCTCTGCCGGCGAAGGTGCCGCTTCTCCGGCAAGGAAGCCTCTGCCGCTTCTCCAGCACACGGAGAGCGTGCTAGCTGCTGAAACGTGAAGAAAGAAGCTGCAGAAGACTGGCACTGAGCGTGCAGCTTTCCAGCGGAGAGAAAAAGCTACTTTAACACTCTGCAAGCCTTTCCACTCCCAAAAACATGCACATGGAAGGAGCTGCTGCAAAACCGATGCTGTGCTCGCTGCTGCTCCTCCTGAAGCTCTGGCTGCTAAATCTGAGGCTTTCCTTCCAATTTCAAGCTGCAAAGCACTTGCTGAATTGCAGGGAAAGTCCGGGAGGCATTTGCTGTGCTGGCACACTTTCTCCTTCCTAGACAGAGTGGAAAAGCTTTTCCCTGCCGTGTAGGCGACAAGAGACGCATTAGACGGCGATCCGGAGCTGTCCGAAGGTAAGCGCCTGTTGCCGGCCTCTTTCGGCACAAGCCCCCGCTCCGGAGCGCACCGCGGCCGGCAGGATGCTCTCTGCCGGCGAAGGTGCCGCTTCTCCGGCAAGGAAGCCTCTGCCGCTTCTCCAGCACACGGAGAGCGTGCTAGCTGCTGAAACGTGAAGAAAGAAGCTGCAGAAGACTGGCACTGAGCGTGCAGCTTTCCAGCGGAGAGAAAAAGCTACTTTAACACTCTGCAAGCCTTTCCACTCCCAAAAACATGCACATGGAAGGAGCTGCTGCAAAACCGATGCTGTGCTCGCTGCTGCTCCTCCTGAAGCTCTGGCTGCTAAATCTGAGGCTTTCCTTCCAATTTCAAGCTGCAAAGCACTTGCTGAATTGCAGGGAAAGTCCGGGAGGCATTTGCTGTGCTGGCACACTTTCTCCTTCCTAGACAGAGTGGAAAAGCTTTTCCCTGCCGTGTAGGCGACAAGAGACGCATTAGACGGCGATCCGGAGCTGTCCGAAGGTAAGCGCCTGTTGCCGGCCTCTTTCGGCACAAGCCCCCGCTCCGGAGCGCACCGCGGCCGGCAGGATGCTCTCTGCCGGCGAAGGTGCCGCTTCTCCGGCAAGGAAGCCTCTGCCGCTTCTCCAGCACACGGAGAGCGAGCTAGCTGCTGAAACGTGAAGAAAGAAGCTGCAGAAGACTGGCACTGAGCGTGCAGCTTTCCAGCGGAGAGAAAAAGCTACTTTAACACTCTGCAAGCCTTTCCACTCCCAAAAACATGCACATGGAAGGAGCTGCTGCAAAACCGATGCTGTGCTCGCTGCTGCTCCTCCTGAAGCTCTGGCTGCTAAATCTGAGGCTTTCCTTCCAATTTCAAGCTGCAAAGCACTTGCTGAATTGCAGGGAAAGTCCGGGAGGCATTTGCTGTGCTGGCACACTTTCTCCTTCCTAGACAGAGTGGAAAAGCTTTTCCCTGCCGTGTAGGCGACAAGAGACGCATTAGACGGCGATCCGGAGCTGTCCGAAGGTAAGCGCCTGTTGCCGGCCTCTTTCGGCACAAGCCCCCGCTCCGGAGCGCACCGCGGCCGGCAGGATGCTCTCTGCCGGCGAAGGTGCCGCTTCTCCGGCAAGGAAGCCTCTGCCGCTTCTCCAGCACACGGAGAGCGTGCTAGCTGCTGAAACGTGAAGAAAGAAGCTGCAGAAGACTGGCACTGAGCGTGCAGCTTTCCAGCGGAGAGAAAAAGCTACTTTAACACTCTGCAAGCCTTTCCACTCCCAAAAACATGCACATGGAAGGAGCTGCTGCAAAACCGATGCTGTGCTCGCTGCTGCTCCTCCTGAAGCTCTGGCTGCTAAATCTGAGGCTTTCCTTCCAATTTCAAGCTGCAAAGCACTTGCTGAATTGCAGGGAAAGTCCGGGAGGCATTTGCTGTGCTGGCACACTTTCTCCTTCCTAGACAGAGTGGAAAAGCTTTTCCCTGCCGTGTAGGCGACAAGAGACGCATTAGACGGCGATCCGGAGCTGTCCGAAGGTAAGCGCCTGTTGCCGGCCTCTTTCGGCACAAGCCCCCGCTCCGGAGCGCACCGCGGCCGGCAGGATGCTCTCTGCCGGCGAAGGTGCCGCTTCTCCGGCAAGGAAGCCTCTGCCGCTTCTCCAGCACACGGAGAGCGTGCTAGCTGCTGAAACGTGAAGAAAGAAGCTGCAGAACACTGGCACTGAGCGTGCAGCTTTCCAGCGGAGAGAAAAAGCTACTTTAACACTCTGCAAGCCTTTCCACTCCCAAAAACATGCACATGGAAGGAGCTGCTGCAAAACCGATGCTGTGCTCGCTGCTGCTCCTCCTGAAGCTCTGGCTGCTAAATCTGAGGCTTTCCTTCCAATTTCAAGCTGCAAAGCACTTGCTGAATTCCAGGGAAAGTCCGGGAGGCATTTGCTGTGCTGGCACACTTTCTCCTTCCTAGACAGAGTGGAAAAGCTTTTCCCTGCCGTGTAGGCGACAAGAGACGCATTAGACGGCGATCCGGAGCTGTCCGAAGGTAAGCGCCTGTTGCCGGCCTCTTTCGGCACAAGCCCCCGCTCCGGAGCGCACCGCGGCCGGCAGGATGCTCTCTGCCGGCGAAGGTGCCGCTTCTCCGGCAAGGAAGCCTCTGCCGCTTCTCCAGCACACGGAGAGCGTGCTAGCTGCTGAAACGTGAAGAAAGAAGCTGCAGAAGACTGGCACTGAGCGTGCAGCTTTCCAGCGGAGAGAAAAAGCTACTTTAACACTCTGCAAGCCTTTCCACTCCCAAAAACATGCACATGGAAGGAGCTGCTGCAAAACCGATGCTGTGCTCGCTGCTGCTCCTCCTGAAGCTCTGGCTGCTAAATCTGAGGCTTTCCTTCCAATTTCAAGCTGCAAAGCACTTGCTGAATTGCAGGGAAAGTCCGGGAGGCATTTGCTGTGCTGGCACACTTTCTCCTTCCTAGACAGAGTGGAAAAGCTTTTCCCTGCCGTGTAGGCGACAAGAGACGCATTAGACGGCGATCCGGAGCTGTCCGAAGGTAAGCGCCTGTTGCCGGCCTCTTTCGGCACAAGCCCCCGCTCCGGAGCGCACCGCGGCCGGCAGGATGCTCTCTGCCGGCGAAGGTGCCGCTTCTCCGGCAAGGAAGCCTCTGCCGCTTCTCCAGCACACGGAGAGCGTGCTAGCTGCTGAAACGTGAAGAAAGAAGCTGCAGAAGACTGGCGCTGAGCGTGCAGCTTTCCAGCGGAGAGAAAAAGCTACTTTAACACTCTGCAAGCCTTTCCACTCCCAAAAACATGCACATGGAAGGAGCTGCTGCAAAACCGATGCTGTGCTCGCTGCTGCTCCTCCTGAAGCTCTGGCTGCTAAATCTGAGGCTTTCCTTCCAATTTCAAGCTGCAAAGCACTTGCTGAATTGCAGGGAAAGTCCGGGAGGCATTTGCTGTGCTGCCACACTTTCTCCTTCCTAGACAGAGTGGAAAAGCTTTTCCCTGCCGTGTAGGCGACAAGAGACGCATTAGACGGCGATCCGGAGCTGTCCGAAGGTAAGCGCCTGTTGCCGGCCTCTTTCGGCACAAGCCCCCGCTCCGGAGCGCACCGCGGCCGGCAGGATGCTCTCTGCCGGCGAAGGTGCCGCTTCTCCGGCAAGGAAGCCTCTGCCGCTTCTCCAGCACACGGAGAGCGTGCTAGCTGCTGAAACGTGAAGAAAGAAGCTGCAGAACACTGGCACTGAGCGTGCAGCTTTCCAGCGGAGAGAAAAAGCTACTTTAACACTCTGCAAGCCTTTCCACTCCCAAAAACATGCACATGGAAGGAGCTGCTGCAAAACCGATGCTGTGCTCGCTGCTGCTCCTCCTGAAGCTCTGGCTGCTAAATCTGAGGCTTTCCTTCCAATTTCAAGCTGCAAAGCACTTGCTGAATTGCAGGGAAAGTCCGGGAGGCATTTGCTGTGCTGGCACACTTTCTCCTTCCTAGACAGAGTGGAAAAGCTTTTCCCTGCCGTGTAGGCGACAAGAGACGCATTAGACGGCGATCCGGAGCTGTCCGAAGGTAAGCGCCTGTTGCCGGCCTCTTTCGGCACAAGCCCCCGCTCCGGAGCGCACCGCGGCCGGCAGGATGCTCTCTGCCGGCGAAGGTGCCGCTTCTCCGGCAAGGAAGCCTCTGCCGCTTCTCCAGCACACGGAGAGCGTGCTAGCTGCTGAAACGTGAAGAAAGAAGCTGCAGAAGACTGGCACTGAGCGTGCAGCTTTCCAGCGGAGAGAAAAAGCTACTTTAACACTCTGCAAGCCTTTCCACTCCCAAAAACATGCACATGGAAGGAGCTGCTGCAAAACCGATGCTGTGCTCGCTGCTGCTCCTCCTGAAGCTCTGGCTGCTAAATCTGAGGCTTTCCTTCCAATTTCAAGCTGCAAAGCACTTGCTGAATTCCAGGGAAAGTCCGGGAGGCATTTGCTGTGCTGGCACACTTTCTCCTTCCTAGACAGAGTGGAAAAGCTTTTCCCTGCCGTGTAGGCGACAAGAGACGCATTAGACGGCGATCCGGAGCTGTCCGAAGGTAAGCGCCTGTTGCCGGCCTCTTTCGGCACAAGCCCCCGCTCCGGAGCGCACCGCGGCCGGCAGGATGCTCTCTGCCGGCGAAGGTGCCGCTTCTCCGGCAAGGAAGCCTCTGCCGCTTTTCCAGCACACGGAGAGCGTGCTAGCTGCTGAAACGTGAAGAAAGAAGCTGCAGAAGACTGGCACTGAGCGTGCAGCTTTCCAGCGGAGAGAAAAAGCTACTTTAACACTCTGCAAGCCTTTCCACTCCCAAAAACATGCACATGGAAGGAGCTGCTGCAAAACCGATGCTGTGCTCGCTGCTGCTCCTCCTGAAGCTCTGGCTGCTAAATCTGAGGCTTTCCTTCCAATTTCAAGCTGCAAAGCACTTGCTGAATTGCAGGGAAAGTCCGGGAGGCATTTGCTGTGCTGGCACACTTTCTCCTTCCTAGACAGAGTGGAAAAGCTTTTCCCTGCCGTGTAGGCGACAAGAGACGCATTAGACGGCGATCCGGAGCTGTCCGAAGGTAAGCGCCTGTTGCCGGCCTCTTTCGGCACAAGCCCCCGCTCCGGAGCGCACCGCGGCCGGCAGGATGCTCTCTGCCGGCGAAGGTGCCGCTTCTCCGGCAAGGAAGCCTCTGCCGCTTCTCCAGCACACGGAGAGCGTGCTAGCTGCTGAAACGTGAAGAAAGAAGCTGCAGAAGACTGGCACTGAGCGTGCAGCTTTCCAGCGGAGAGAAAAAGCTACTTTAACACTCTGCAAGCCTTTCCACTCCCAAAAACATGCACATGGAAGGAGCTGCTGCAAAACCGATGCTGTGCTCGCTGCTGCTCCTCCTGAAGCTCTGGCTGCTAAATCTGAGGCTTTCCTTCCAATTTCAAGCTGCAAAGCACTTGCTGAATTGCAGGGAAAGTCCGGGAGGCATTTGCTGTGCTGGCACACTTTCTCCTTCCTAGACAGAGTGGAAAAGCTTTTCCCTGCCGTGTAGGCGACAAGAGACGCATTAGACGGCGATCCGGAGCTGTCCGAAGGTAAGCGCCTGTTGCCGGCCTCTTTCGGCACAAGCCCCCGCTCCGGAGCGCACCGCGGCCGGCAGGATGCTCTCTGCCGGCGAAGGTGCCGCTTCTCCGGCAAGGAAGCCTCTGCCGCTTCTCCAGCACACGGAGAGCGTGCTAGCTGCTGAAACGTGAAGAAAGAAGCTGCAGAAGACTGGCACTGAGCGTGCAGCTTTCCAGCGGAGAGAAAAAGCTACTTTAACACTCTGCAAGCCTTTCCACTCCCAAAAACATGCACATGGAAGGAGCTGCTGCAAAACCGATGCTGTGCTCGCTGCTGCTCCTCCTGAAGCTCTGGCTGCTAAATCTGAGGCTTTCCTTCCAATTTCAAGCTGCAAAGCACTTGCTGAATTCCAGGGAAAGTCCGGGAGGCATTTGCTGTGCTGGCACACTTTCTCCTTCCTAGACAGAGTGGAAAAGCTTTTCCCTGCCGTGTAGGCGACAAGAGACGCATTAGACGGCGATCCGGAGCTGTCCGAAGGTAAGCGCCTGTTGCCGGCCTCTTTCGGCACAAGCCCCCGCTCCGGAGCGCACCGCGGCCGGCAGGATGCTCTCTGCCGGCGAAGGTGCCGCTTCTCCGGCAAGGAAGCCTCTGCCGCTTCTCCAGCACACGGAGAGCGTGCTAGCTGCTGAAACGTGAAGAAAGAAGCTGCAGAAGACTGGCACTGAGCGTGCAGCTTTCCAGCGGAGAGAAAAAGCTACTTTAACACTCTGCAAGCCTTTCCACTCCCAAAAACATGCACATGGAAGGAGCTGCTGCAAAACCGATGCTGTGCTCGCTGCTGCTCCTCCTGAAGCTCTGGCTGCTAAATCTGAGGCTTTCCTTCCAATTTCAAGCTGCAAAGCACTTGCTGAATTCCAGGGAAAGTCCGGGAGGCATTTGCTGTGCTGCCACACTTTCTCCTTCCTAGACAGAGTGGAAAAGCTTTTCCCTGCCGTGTAGGCGACAAGAGACGCATTAGACGGCGATCCGGAGCTGTCCGAAGGTAAGCGCCTGTTGCCGGCCTCTTTCGGCACAAGCCCCCGCTCCGGAGCGCACCGCGGCCGGCAGGATGCTCTCTGCCGGCGAAGGTGCCGCTTCTCCGGCAAGGAAGCCTCTGCCGCTTCTCCAGCACACGGAGAGCGTGCTAGCTGCTGAAACGTGAAGAAAGAAGCTGCAGAAGACTGGCACTGAGCGTGCAGCTTTCCAGCGGAGAGAAAAAGCTACTTTAACACTCTGCAAGCCTTTCCACTCCCAAAAACATGCACATGGAAGGAGCTGCTGCAAAACCGATGCTGTGCTCGCTGCTGCTCCTCCTGAAGCTCTGGCTGCTAAATCTGAGGCTTTCCTTCCAATTTCAAGCTGCAAAGCACTTGCTGAATTGCAGAGAAAGTCCGGGAGGCATTTGCTGTGCTGGCACACTTTCTCCTTCCTAGACAGAGTGGAAAAGCTTTTCCCTGCCGTGTAGGCGACAAGAGACGCATTAGACGGCGATCCGGAGCTGTCCGAAGGTAAGCGCCTGTTGCCGGCCTCTTTCGGCACAAGCCCCCGCTCCGGAGCGCACCGCGGCCGGCAGGATGCTCTCTGCCGGCGAAGGTGCCGCTTCTCCGGCAAGGAAGCCTCTGCCGCTTCTCCAGCACACGGAGAGCGTGCTAGCTGCTGAAACGTGAAGAAAGAAGCTGCAGAAGACTGGCACTGAGCGTGCAGCTTTCCAGCGGAGAGAAAAAGCTACTTTAACACTCTGCAAGCCTTTCCACTCCCAAAAACATGCACATGGAAGGAGCTGCTGCAAAACCGATGCTGTGCTCGCTGCTGCTCCTCCTGAAGCTCTGGCTGCTAAATCTGAGGCTTTCCTTCCAATTTCAAGCTGCAAAGCACTTGCTGAATTGCAGGGAAAGTCCGGGAGGCATTTGCTGTGCTGGCACACTTTCTCCTTCCTAGACAGAGTGGAAAAGCTTTTCCCTGCCGTGTAGGCGACAAGAGACGCATTAGACGGCGATCCGGAGCTGTCCGAAGGTAAGCGCCTGTTGCCGGCCTCTTTCGGCACAAGCCCCCGCTCCGGAGCGCACCGCGGCCGGCAGGATGCTCTCTGCCGGCGAAGGTGCCGCTTCTCCGGCAAGGAAGCCTCTGCCGCTTCTCCAGCACACGGAGAGCGTGCTAGCTGCTGAAACGTGAAGAAAGAAGCTGCAGAACACTGGCACTGAGCGTGCAGCTTTCCAGCGGAGAGAAAAAGCTACTTGAACACTCTGCAAGCCTTTCCACTCCCAAAAACATGCACATGGAAGGAGCTGCTGCAAAACCGATGCTGTGCTCGCTGCTGCTCCTCCTGAAGCTCTGGCTGCTAAATCTGAGGCTTTCCTTCCAATTTCAAGCTGCAAAGCACTTGCTGAATTGCAGGGAAAGTCCGGGAGGCATTTGCTGTGCTGGCACACTTTCTCCTTCCTAGACAGAGTGGAAAAGCTTTTCCCTGCCGTGTAGGCGACAAGAGACGCATTAGACGGCGATCCGGAGCTGTCCGAAGGTAAGCGCCTGTTGCCGGCCTCTTTCGGCACAAGCCCCCGCTCCGGAGCGCACCGCGGCCGGCAGGATGCTCTCTGCCGGCGAAGGTGCCGCTTCTCCGGCAAGGAAGCCTCTGCCGCTTCTCCAGCACACGGAGAGCGAGCTAGCTGCTGAAACGTGAAGAAAGAAGCTGCAGAAGACTGGCACTGAGCGTGCAGCTTTCCAGCGGAGAGAAAAAGCTACTTTAACACTCTGCAAGCCTTTCCACTCCCAAAAACATGCACATGGAAGGAGCTGCTGCAAAACCGATGCTGTGCTCGCTGCTGCTCCTCCTGAAGCTCTGGCTGCTAAATCTGAGGCTTTCCTTCCAATTTCAAGCTGCAAAGCACTTGCTGAATTGCAGGGAAAGTCCGGGAGGCATTTGCTGTGCTGGCACACTTTCTCCTTCCTAGACAGAGTGGAAAAGCTTTTCCCTGCCGTGTAGGCGACAAGAGACGCATTAGACGGCGATCCGGAGCTGTCCGAAGGTAAGCGCCTGTTGCCGGCCTCTTTCGGCACAAGCCCCCGCTCCGGAGCGCACCGCGGCCGGCAGGATGCTCTCTGCCGGCGAAGGTGCCGCTTCTCCGGCAAGGAAGCCTCTGCCGCTTCTCCAGCACACGGAGAGCGTGCTAGCTGCTGAAACGTGAAGAAAGAAGCTGCAGAAGACTGGCACTGAGCGTGCAGCTTTCCAGCGGAGAGAAAAAGCTACTTTAACACTCTGCAAGCCTTTCCACTCCCAAAAACATGCACATGGAAGGAGCTGCTGCAAAACCGATGCTGTGCTCGCTGCTGCTCCTCCTGAAGCTCTGGCTGCTAAATCTGAGGCTTTCCTTCCAATTTCAAGCTGCAAAGCACTTGCTGAATTGCAGGGAAAGTCCGGGAGGCATTTGCTGTGCTGGCACACTTTCTCCTTCCTAGACAGAGTGGAAAAGCTTTTCCCTGCCGTGTAGGCGACAAGAGACGCATTAGACGGCGATCCGGAGCTGTCCGAAGGTAAGCGCCTGTTGCCGGCCTCTTTCGGCACAAGCCCCCGCTCCGGAGCGCACCGCGGCCGGCAGGATGCTCTCTGCCGGCGAAGGTGCCGCTTCTCCGGCAAGGAAGCCTCTGCCGCTTCTCCAGCACACGGAGAGCGTGCTAGCTGCTGAAACGTGAAGAAAGAAGCTGCAGAAGACTGGCACTGAGCGTGCAGCTTTCCAGCGGAGAGAAAAAGCTACTTGAACACTCTGCAAGCCTTTCCACTCCCAAAAACATGCACATGGAAGGAGCTGCTGCAAAACCGATGCTGTGCTCGCTGCTGCTCCTCCTGAAGCTCTGGCTGCTAAATCTGAGGCTTTCCTTCCAATTTCAAGCTGCAAAGCACTTGCTGAATTGCAGGGAAAGTCCGGGAGGCATTTGCTGTGCTGGCACACTTTCTCCTTCCTAGACAGAGTGGAAAAGCTTTTCCCTGCCGTGTAGGCGACAAGAGACGCATTAGACGGCGATCCGGAGCTGTCCGAAGGTAAGCGCCTGTTGCCGGCCTCTTTCGGCACAAGCCCCCGCTCCGGAGCGCACCGCGGCCGGCAGGATGCTCTCTGCCGGCGAAGGTGCCGCTTCTCCGGCAAGGAAGCCTCTGCCGCTTCTCCAGCACACGGAGAGCGTGCTAGCTGCTGAAACGTGAAGAAAGAAGCTGCAGAAGACTGGCACTGAGCGTGCAGCTTTCCAGCGGAGAGAAAAAGCTACTTTAACACTCTGCAAGCCTTTCCACTCCCAAAAACATGCACATGGAAGGAGCTGCTGCAAAACCGATGCTGTGCTCGCTGCTGCTCCTCCTGAAGCTCTGGCTGCTAAATCTGAGGCTTTCCTTCCAATTTCAAGCTGCAAAGCACTTGCTGAATTGCAGGGAAAGTCCGGGAGGCATTTGCTGTGCTGGCACACTTTCTCCTTCCTAGACAGAGTGGAAAAGCTTTTCCCTGCCGTGTAGGCGACAAGAGACGCATTAGACGGCGATCCGGAGCTGTCCGAAGGTAAGCGCCTGTTGCCGGCCTCTTTCGGCACAAGCCCCCGCTCCGGAGCGCACCGCGGCCGGCAGGATGCTCTCTGCCGGCGAAGGTGCCGCTTCTCCGGCAAGGAAGCCTCTGCCGCTTCTCCAGCACACGGAGAGCGTGCTAGCTGCTGAAACGTGAAGAAAGAAGCTGCAGAAGACTGGCACTGAGCGTGCAGCTTTCCAGCGGAGAGAAAAAGCTACTTTAACACTCTGCAAGCCTTTCCACTCCCAAAAACATGCACATGGAAGGAGCTGCTGCAAAACCGATGCTGTGCTCGCTGCTGCTCCTCCTGAAGCTCTGGCTGCTAAATCTGAGGCTTTCCTTCCAATTTCAAGCTGCAAAGCACTTGCTGAATTGCAGGGAAAGTCCGGGAGGCATTTGCTGTGCTGGCACACTTTCTCCTTCCTAGACAGAGTGGAAAAGCTTTTCCCTGCCGTGTAGGCGACAAGAGACGCATTAGACGGCGATCCGGAGCTGTCCGAAGGTAAGCGCCTGTTGCCGGCCTCTTTCGGCACAAGCCCCCGCTCCGGAGCGCACCGCGGCCGGCAGGATGCTCTCTGCCGGCGAAGGTGCCGCTTCTCCGGCAAGGAAGCCTCTGCCGCTTCTCCAGCACACGGAGAGCGTGCTAGCTGCTGAAACGTGAAGAAAGAAGCTGCAGAACACTGGCACTGAGCGTGCAGCTTTCCAGCGGAGAGAAAAAGCTACTTTAACACTCTGCAAGCCTTTCCACTCCCAAAAACATGCACATGGAAGGAGCTGCTGCAAAACCGATGCTGTGCTCGCTGCTGCTCCTCCTGAAGCTCTGGCTGCTAAATCTGAGGCTTTCCTCCCAATTTCAAGCTGCAAAGCACTTGCTGAATTCCAGGGAAAGTCCGGGAGGCATTTGCTGTGCTGGCACACTTTCTCCTTCCTAGACAGAGTGGAAAAGCTTTTCCCTGCCGTGTAGGCGACAAGAGACGCATTAGACGGCGATCCGGAGCTGTCCGAAGGTAAGCGCCTGTTGCCGGCCTCTTTCGGCACAAGCCCCCGCTCCGGAGCGCACCGCGGCCGGCAGGATGCTCTCTGCCGGCGAAGGTGCCGCTTCTCCGGCAAGGAAGCCTCTGCCGCTTCTCCAGCACACGGAGAGCGTGCTAGCTGCTGAAACGTGAAGAAAGAAGCTGCAGAAGACTGGCGCTGAGCGTGCAGCTTTCCAGCGGAGAGAAAAAGCTACTTGAACACTCTGCAAGCCTTTCCACTCCCAAAAACATGCACATGGAAGGAGCTGCTGCAAAACCGATGCTGTGCTCGCTGCTGCTCCTCCTGAAGCTCTGGCTGCTAAATCTGAGGCTTTCCTTCCAATTTCAAGCTGCAAAGCACTTGCTGAATTCCAGGGAAAGTCCGGGAGGCATTTGCTGTGCTGGCACACTTTCTCCTTCCTAGACAGAGTGGAAAAGCTTTTCCCTGCCGTGTAGGCGACAAGAGACGCATTAGACGGCGATCCGGAGCTGTCCGAAGGTAAGCGCCTGTTGCCGGCCTCTTTCGGCACAAGCCCCCGCTCCGGAGCGCACCGCGGCCGGCAGGATGCTCTCTGCCGGCGAAGGTGCCGCTTCTCCGGCAAGGAAGCCTCTGCCGCTTCTCCAGCACACGGAGAGCGTGCTAGCTGCTGAAACGTGAAGAAAGAAGCTGCAGAAGACTGGCGCTGAGCGTGCAGCTTTCCAGCGGAGAGAAAAAGCTACTTTAACACTCTGCAAGCCTTTCCACTCCCAAAAACATGCACATGGAAGGAGCTGCTGCAAAACCGATGCTGTGCTCGCTGCTGCTCCTCCTGAAGCTCTGGCTGCTAAATCTGAGGCTTTCCTTCCAATTTCAAGCTGCAAAGCACTTGCTGAATTGCAGGGAAAGTCCGGGAGGCATTTGCTGTGCTGGCACACTTTCTCCTTCCTAGACAGAGTGGAAAAGCTTTTCCCTGCCGTGTAGGCGACAAGAGACGCATTAGACGGCGATCCGGAGCTGTCCGAAGGTAAGCGCCTGTTGCCGGCCTCTTTCGGCACAAGCCCCCGCTCCGGAGCGCACCGCGGCCGGCAGGATGCTCTCTGCCGGCGAAGGTGCCGCTTCTCCGGCAAGGAAGCCTCTGCCGCTTCTCCAGCACACGGAGAGCGTGCTAGCTGCTGAAACGTGAAGAAAGAAGCTGCAGAAGACTGGCACTGAGCGTGCAGCTTTCCAGCGGAGAGAAAAAGCTACTTTAACACTCTGCAAGCCTTTCCACTCCCAAAAACATGCACATGGAAGGAGCTGCTGCAAAACCGATGCTGTGCTCGCTGCTGCTCCTCCTGAAGCTCTGGCTGCTAAATCTGAGGCTTTCCTTCCAATTTCAAGCTGCAAAGCACTTGCTGAATTCCAGGGAAAGTCCGGGAGGCATTTGCTGTGCTGGCACACTTTCTCCTTCCTAGACAGAGTGGAAAAGCTTTTCCCTGCCGTGTAGGCGACAAGAGACGCATTAGACGGCGATCCGGAGCTGTCCGAAGGTAAGCGCCTGTTGCCGGCCTCTTTCGGCACAAGCCCCCGCTCCGGAGCGCACCGCGGCCGGCAGGATGCTCTCTGCCGGCGAAGGTGCCGCTTCTCCGGCAAGGAAGCCTCTGCCGCTTCTCCAGCACACGGAGAGCGTGCTAGCTGCTGAAACGTGAAGAAAGAAGCTGCAGAAGACTGGCACTGAGCGTGCAGCTTTCCAGCGGAGAGAAAAAGCTACTTTAACACTCTGCAAGCCTTTCCACTCCCAAAAACATGCACATGGAAGGAGCTGCTGCAAAACCGATGCTGTGCTCGCTGCTGCTCCTCCTGAAGCTCTGGCTGCTAAATCTGAGGCTTTCCTTCCAATTTCAAGCTGCAAAGCACTTGCTGAATTGCAGGGAAAGTCCGGGAGGCATTTGCTGTGCTGGCACACTTTCTCCTTCCTAGACAGAGTGGAAAAGCTTTTCCCTGCCGTGTAGGCGACAAGAGACGCATTAGACGGCGATCCGGAGCTGTCCGAAGGTAAGCGCCTGTTGCCGGCCTCTTTCGGCACAAGACCCCGCTCCGGAGCGCACCGCGGCCGGCAGGATGCTCTCTGCCGGCGAAGGTGCCGCTTCTCCGGCAAGGAAGCCTCTGCCGCTTCTCCAGCACACGGAGAGCGTGCTAGCTGCTGAAACGTGAAGAAAGAAGCTGCAGAAGACTGGCACTGAGCGTGCAGCTTTCCAGCGGAGAGAAAAAGCTACTTTAACACTCTGCAAGCCTTTCCACTCCCAAAAACATGCACATGGAAGGAGCTGCTGCAAAACCGATGCTGTGCTCGCTGCTGCTCCTCCTGAAGCTCTGGCTGCTAAATCTGAGGCTTTCCTTCCAATTTCAAGCTGCAAAGCACTTGCTGAATTCCAGGGAAAGTCCGGGAGGCATTTGCTGTGCTGGCACACTTTCTCCTTCCTAGACAGAGTGGAAAAGCTTTTCCCTGCCGTGTAGGCGACAAGAGACGCATTAGACGGCGATCCGGAGCTGTCCGAAGGTAAGCGCCTGTTGCCGGCCTCTTTCGGCACAAGCCCCCGCTCCGGAGCGCACCGCGGCCGGCAGGATGCTCTCTGCCGGCGAAGGTGCCGCTTCTCCGGCAAGGAAGCCTCTGCCGCTTCTCCAGCACACGGAGAGCGTGCTAGCTGCTGAAACGTGAAGAAAGAAGCTGCAGAACACTGGCACTGAGCGTGCAGCTTTCCAGCGGAGAGAAAAAGCTACTTTAACACTCTGCAAGCCTTTCCACTCCCAAAAACATGCACATGGAAGGAGCTGCTGCAAAACCGATGCTGTGCTCGCTGCTGCTCCTCCTGAAGCTCTGGCTGCTAAATCTGAGGCTTTCCTTCCAATTTCAAGCTGCAAAGCACTTGCTGAATTGCAGGGAAAGTCCGGGAGGCATTTGCTGTGCTGGCACACTTTCTCCTTCCTAGACAGAGTGGAAAAGCTTTTCCCTGCCGTGTAGGCGACAAGAGACGCATTAGACGGCGATCCGGAGCTGTCCGAAGGTAAGCGCCTGTTGCCGGCCTCTTTCGGCACAAGCCCCCGCTCCGGAGCGCACCGCGGCCGGCAGGATGCTCTCTGCCGGCGAAGGTGCCGCTTCTCCGGCAAGGAAGCCTCTGCCGCTTCTCCAGCACACGGAGAGCGTGCTAGCTGCTGAAACGTGAAGAAAGAAGCTGCAGAAGACTGGCACTGAGCGTGCAGCTTTCCAGCGGAGAGAAAAAGCTACTTTAACACTCTGCAAGCCTTTCCACTCCCAAAAACATGCACATGGAAGGAGCTGCTGCAAAACCGATGCTGTGCTCGCTGCTGCTCCTCCTGAAGCTCTGGCTGCTAAATCTGAGGCTTTCCTTCCAATTTCAAGCTGCAAAGCACTTGCTGAATTGCAGGGAAAGTCCGGGAGGCATTTGCTGTGCTGGCACACTTTCTCCTTCCTAGACAGAGTGGAAAAGCTTTTCCCTGCCGTGTAGGCGACAAGAGACGCATTAGACGGCGATCCGGAGCTGTCCGAAGGTAAGCGCCTGTTGCCGGCCTCTTTCGGCACAAGCCCCCGCTCCGGAGCGCACCGCGGCCGGCAGGATGCTCTCTGCCGGCGAAGGTGCCGCTTCTCCGGCAAGGAAGCCTCTGCCGCTTCTCCAGCACACGGAGAGCGTGCTAGCTGCTGAAACGTGAAGAAAGAAGCTGCAGAAGACTGGCACTGAGCGTGCAGCTTTCCAGCGGAGAGAAAAAGCTACTTTAACACTCTGCAAGCCTTTCCACTCCCAAAAACATGCACATGGAAGGAGCTGCTGCAAAACCGATGCTGTGCTCGCTGCTGCTCCTCCTGAAGCTCTGGCTGCTAAATCTGAGGCTTTCCTTCCAATTTCAAGCTGCAAAGCACTTGCTGAATTCCAGGGAAAGTCCGGGAGGCATTTGCTGTGCTGGCACACTTTCTCCTTCCTAGACAGAGTGGAAAAGCTTTTCCCTGCCGTGTAGGCGACAAGAGACGCATTAGACGGCGATCCGGAGCTGTCCGAAGGTAAGCGCCTGTTGCCGGCCTCTTTCGGCACAAGCCCCCGCTCCGGAGCGCACCGCGGCCGGCAGGATGCTCTCTGCCGGCGAAGGTGCCGCTTCTCCGGCAAGGAAGCCTCTGCCGCTTCTCCAGCACACGGAGAGCGTGCTAGCTGCTGAAACGTGAAGAAAGAAGCTGCAGAAGACTGGCACTGAGCGTGCAGCTTTCCAGCGGAGAGAAAAAGCTACTTTAACACTCTGCAAGCCTTTCCACTCCCAAAAACATGCACATGGAAGGAGCTGCTGCAAAACCGATGCTGTGCTCGCTGCTGCTCCTCCTGAAGCTCTGGCTGCTAAATCTGAGGCTTTCCTTCCAATTTCAAGCTGCAAAGCACTTGCTGAATTGCAGGGAAAGTCCGGGAGGCATTTGCTGTGCTGGCACACTTTCTCCTTCCTAGACAGAGTGGAAAAGCTTTTCCCTGCCGTGTAGGCGACAAGAGACGCATTAGACGGCGATCCGGAGCTGTCCGAAGGTAAGCGCCTGTTGCCGGCCTCTTTCGGCACAAGCCCCCGCTCCGGAGCGCACCGCGGCCGGCAGGATGCTCTCTGCCGGCGAAGGTGCCGCTTCTCCGGCAAGGAAGCCTCTGCCGCTTCTCCAGCACACGGAGAGCGTGCTAGCTGCTGAAACGTGAAGAAAGAAGCTGCAGAACACTGGCACTGAGCGTGCAGCTTTCCAGCGGAGAGAAAAAGCTACTTTAACACTCTGCAAGCCTTTCCACTCCCAAAAACATGCACATGGAAGGAGCTGCTGCAAAACCGATGCTGTGCTCGCTGCTGCTCCTCCTGAAGCTCTGGCTGCTAAATCTGAGGCTTTCCTTCCAATTTCAAGCTGCAAAGCACTTGCTGAATTGCAGAGAAAGTCCGGGAGGCATTTGCTGTGCTGGCACACTTTCTCCTTCCTAGACAGAGTGGAAAAGCTTTTCCCTGCCGTGTAGGCGACAAGAGACGCATTAGACGGCGATCCGGAGCTGTCCGAAGGTAAGCGCCTGTTGCCGGCCTCTTTCGGCACAAGCCCCCGCTCCGGAGCGCACCGCGGCCGGCAGGATGCTCTCTGCCGGCGAAGGTGCCGCTTCTCCGGCAAGGAAGCCTCTGCCGCTTCTCCAGCACACGGAGAGCGTGCTAGCTGCTGAAACGTGAAGAAAGAAGCTGCAGAAGACTGGCACTGAGCGTGCAGCTTTCCAGCGGAGAGAAAAAGCTACTTGAACACTCTGCAAGCCTTTCCACTCCCAAAAACATGCACATGGAAGGAGCTGCTGCAAAACCGATGCTGTGCTCGCTGCTGCTCCTCCTGAAGCTCTGGCTGCTAAATCTGAGGCTTTCCTTCCAATTTCAAGCTGCAAAGCACTTGCTGAATTGCAGGGAAAGTCCGGGAGGCATTTGCTGTGCTGGCACACTTTCTCCTTCCTAGACAGAGTGGAAAAGCTTTTCCCTGCCGTGTAGGCGACAAGAGACGCATTAGACGGCGATCCGGAGCTGTCCGAAGGTAAGCGCCTGTTGCCGGCCTCTTTCGGCACAAGCCCCCGCTCCGGAGCGCACCGCGGCCGGCAGGATGCTCTCTGCCGGCGAAGGTGCCGCTTCTCCGGCAAGGAAGCCTCTGCCGCTTCTCCAGCACACGGAGAGCGTGCTAGCTGCTGAAACGTGAAGAAAGAAGCTGCAGAACACTGGCACTGAGCGTGCAGCTTTCCAGCGGAGAGAAAAAGCTACTTTAACACTCTGCAAGCCTTTCCACTCCCAAAAACATGCACATGGAAGGAGCTGCTGCAAAACCGATGCTGTGCTCGCTGCTGCTCCTCCTGAAGCTCTGGCTGCTAAATCTGAGGCTTTCCTTCCAATTTCAAGCTGCAAAGCACTTGCTGAATTCCAGGGAAAGTCCGGGAGGCATTTGCTGTGCTGGCACACTTTCTCCTTCCTAGACAGAGTGGAAAAGCTTTTCCCTGCCGTGTAGGCGACAAGAGACGCATTAGACGGCGATCCGGAGCTGTCCGAAGGTAAGCGCCTGTTGCCGGCCTCTTTCGGCACAAGCCCCCGCTCCGGAGCGCACCGCGGCCGGCAGGATGCTCTCTGCCGGCGAAGGTGCCGCTTCTCCGGCAAGGAAGCCTCTGCCGCTTCTCCAGCACACGGAGAGCGTGCTAGCTGCTGAAACGTGAAGAAAGAAGCTGCAGAAGACTGGCACTGAGCGTGCAGCTTTCCAGCGGAGAGAAAAAGCTACTTTAACACTCTGCAAGCCTTTCCACTCCCAAAAACATGCACATGGAAGGAGCTGCTGCAAAACCGATGCTGTGCTCGCTGCTGCTCCTCCTGAAGCTCTGGCTGCTAAATCTGAGGCTTTCCTTCCAATTTCAAGCTGCAAAGCACTTGCTGAATTGCAGGGAAAGTCCGGGAGGCATTTGCTGTGCTGGCACACTTTCTCCTTCCTAGACAGAGTGGAAAAGCTTTTCCCTGCCGTGTAGGCGACAAGAGACGCATTAGACGGCGATCCGGAGCTGTCCGAAGGTAAGCGCCTGTTGCCGGCCTCTTTCGGCACAAGCCCCCGCTCCGGAGCGCACCGCGGCCGGCAGGATGCTCTCTGCCGGCGAAGGTGCCGCTTCTCCGGCAAGGAAGCCTCTGCCGCTTCTCCAGCACACGGAGAGCGTGCTAGCTGCTGAAACGTGAAGAAAGAAGCTGCAGAACACTGGCACTGAGCGTGCAGCTTTCCAGCGGAGAGAAAAAGCTACTTTAACACTCTGCAAGCCTTTCCACTCCCAAAAACATGCACATGGAAGGAGCTGCTGCAAAACCGATGCTGTGCTCGCTGCTGCTCCTCCTGAAGCTCTGGCTGCTAAATCTGAGGCTTTCCTTCCAATTTCAAGCTGCAAAGCACTTGCTGAATTGCAGAGAAAGTCCGGGAGGCATTTGCTGTGCTGGCACACTTTCTCCTTCCTAGACAGAGTGGAAAAGCTTTTCCCTGCCGTGTAGGCGACAAGAGACGCATTAGACGGCGATCCGGAGCTGTCCGAAGGTAAGCGCCTGTTGCCGGCCTCTTTCGGCACAAGCCCCCGCTCCGGAGCGCACCGCGGCCGGCAGGATGCTCTCTGCCGGCGAAGGTGCCGCTTCTCCGGCAAGGAAGCCTCTGCCGCTTCTCCAGCACACGGAGAGCGTGCTAGCTGCTGAAACGTGAAGAAAGAAGCTGCAGAAGACTGGCACTGAGCGTGCAGCTTTCCAGCGGAGAGAAAAAGCTACTTTAACACTCTGCAAGCCTTTCCACTCCCAAAAACATGCACATGGAAGGAGCTGCTGCAAAACCGATGCTGTGCTCGCTGCTGCTCCTCCTGAAGCTCTGGCTGCTAAATCTGAGGCTTTCCTTCCAATTTCAAGCTGCAAAGCACTTGCTGAATTGCAGGGAAAGTCCGGGAGGCATTTGCTGTGCTGGCACACTTTCTCCTTCCTAGACAGAGTGGAAAAGCTTTTCCCTGCCGTGTAGGCGACAAGAGACGCATTAGACGGCGATCCGGAGCTGTCCGAAGGTAAGCGCCTGTTGCCGGCCTCTTTCGGCACAAGCCCCCGCTCCGGAGCGCACCGCGGCCGGCAGGATGCTCTCTGCCGGCGAAGGTGCCGCTTCTCCGGCAAGGAAGCCTCTGCCGCTTCTCCAGCACACGGAGAGCGTGCTAGCTGCTGAAACGTGAAGAAAGAAGCTGCAGAAGACTGGCGCTGAGCGTGCAGCTTTCCAGCGGAGAGAAAAAGCTACTTTAACACTCTGCAAGCCTTTCCACTCCCAAAAACATGCACATGGAAGGAGCTGCTGCAAAACCGATGCTGTGCTCGCTGCTGCTCCTCCTGAAGCTCTGGCTGCTAAATCTGAGGCTTTCCTTCCAATTTCAAGCTGCAAAGCACTTGCTGAATTCCAGGGAAAGTCCGGGAGGCATTTGCTGTGCTGGCACACTTTCTCCTTCCTAGACAGAGTGGAAAAGCTTTTCCCTGCCGTGTAGGCGACAAGAGACGCATTAGACGGCGATCCGGAGCTGTCCGAAGGTAAGCGCCTGTTGCCGGCCTCTTTCGGCACAAGCCCCCGCTCCGGAGCGCACCGCGGCCGGCAGGATGCTCTCTGCCGGCGAAGGTGCCGCTTCTCCGGCAAGGAAGCCTCTGCCGCTTCTCCAGCACACGGAGAGCGTGCTAGCTGCTGAAACGTGAAGAAAGAAGCTGCAGAAGACTGGCACTGAGCGTGCAGCTTTCCAGCGGAGAGAAAAAGCTACTTTAACACTCTGCAAGCCTTTCCACTCCCAAAAACATGCACATGGAAGGAGCTGCTGCAAAAGCGATGCTGTGCTCGCTGCTGCTCCTCCTGAAGCTCTGGCTGCTAAATCTGAGGCTTTCCTTCCAATTTCAAGCTGCAAAGCACTTGCTGAATTCCAGGGAAAGTCCGGGAGGCATTTGCTGTGCTGGCACACTTTCTCCTTCCTAGACAGAGTGGAAAAGCTTTTCCCTGCCGTGTAGGCGACAAGAGACGCATTAGACGGCGATCCGGAGCTGTCCGAAGGTAAGCGCCTGTTGCCGGCCTCTTTCGGCACAAGCCCCCGCTCCGGAGCGCACCGCGGCCGGCAGGATGCTCTCTGCCGGCGAAGGTGCCGCTTCTCCGGCAAGGAAGCCTCTGCCGCTTCTCCAGCACACGGAGAGCGTGCTAGCTGCTGAAACGTGAAGAAAGAAGCTGCAGAACACTGGCACTGAGCGTGCAGCTTTCCAGCGGAGAGAAAAAGCTACTTTAACACTCTGCAAGCCTTTCCACTCCCAAAAACATGCACATGGAAGGAGCTGCTGCAAAACCGATGCTGTGCTCGCTGCTGCTCCTCCTGAAGCTCTGGCTGCTAAATCTGAGGCTTTCCTTCCAATTTCAAGCTGCAAAGCACTTGCTGAATTCCAGGGAAAGTCCGGGAGGCATTTGCTGTGCTGGCACACTTTCTCCTTCCTAGACAGAGTGGAAAAGCTTTTCCCTGCCGTGTAGGCGACAAGAGACGCATTAGACGGCGATCCGGAGCTGTCCGAAGGTAAGCGCCTGTTGCCGGCCTCTTTCGGCACAAGCCCCCGCTCCGGAGCGCACCGCGGCCGGCAGGATGCTCTCTGCCGGCGAAGGTGCCGCTTCTCCGGCAAGGAAGCCTCTGCCGCTTCTCCAGCACACGGAGAGCGTGCTAGCTGCTGAAACGTGAAGAAAGAAGCTGCAGAACACTGGCACTGAGCGTGCAGCTTTCCAGCGGAGAGAAAAAGCTACTTTAACACTCTGCAAGCCTTTCCACTCCCAAAAACATGCACATGGAAGGAGCTGCTGCAAAACCGATGCTGTGCTCGCTGCTGCTCCTCCTGAAGCTCTGGCTGCTAAATCTGAGGCTTTCCTTCCAATTTCAAGCTGCAAAGCACTTGCTGAATTGCAGGGAAAGTCCGGGAGGCATTTGCTGTGCTGGCACACTTTCTCCTTCCTAGACAGAGTGGAAAAGCTTTTCCCTGCCGTGTAGGCGACAAGAGACGCATTAGACGGCGATCCGGAGCTGTCCGAAGGTAAGCGCCTGTTGCCGGCCTCTTTCGGCACAAGCCCCCGCTCCGGAGCGCACCGCGGCCGGCAGGATGCTCTCTGCCGGCGAAGGTGCCGCTTCTCCGGCAAGGAAGCCTCTGCCGCTTCTCCAGCACACGGAGAGCGTGCTAGCTGCTGAAACGTGAAGAAAGAAGCTGCAGAACACTGGCACTGAGCGTGCAGCTTTCCAGCGGAGAGAAAAAGCTACTTGAACACTCTGCAAGCCTTTCCACTCCCAAAAACATGCACATGGAAGGAGCTGCTGCAAAACCGATGCTGTGCTCGCTGCTGCTCCTCCTGAAGCTCTGGCTGCTAAATCTGAGGCTTTCCTTCCAATTTCAAGCTGCAAAGCACTTGCTGAATTCCAGGGAAAGTCCGGGAGGCATTTGCTGTGCTGGCACACTTTCTCCTTCCTAGACAGAGTGGAAAAGCTTTTCCCTGCCGTGTAGGCGACAAGAGACGCATTAGACGGCGATCCGGAGCTGTCCGAAGGTAAGCGCCTGTTGCCGGCCTCTTTCGGCACAAGCCCCCGCTCCGGAGCGCACCGCGGCCGGCAGGATGCTCTCTGCCGGCGAAGGTGCCGCTTCTCCGGCAAGGAAGCCTCTGCCGCTTCTCCAGCACACGGAGAGCGTGCTAGCTGCTGAAACGTGAAGAAAGAAGCTGCAGAACACTGGCACTGAGCGTGCAGCTTTCCAGCGGAGAGAAAAAGCTACTTGAACACTCTGCAAGCCTTTCCACTCCCAAAAACATGCACATGGAAGGAGCTGCTGCAAAACCGATGCTGTGCTCGCTGCTGCTCCTCCTGAAGCTCTGGCTGCTAAATCTGAGGCTTTCCTTCCAATTTCAAGCTGCAAAGCACTTGCTGAATTCCAGGGAAAGTCCGGGAGGCATTTGCTGTGCTGGCACACTTTCTCCTTCCTAGACAGAGTGGAAAAGCTTTTCCCTGCCGTGTAGGCGACAAGAGACGCATTAGACGGCGATCCGGAGCTGTCCGAAGGTAAGCGCCTGTTGCCGGCCTCTTTCGGCACAAGCCCCCGCTCCGGAGCGCACCGCGGCCGGCAGGATGCTCTCTGCCGGCGAAGGTGCCGCTTCTCCGGCAAGGAAGCCTCTGCCGCTTCTCCAGCACACGGAGAGCGTGCTAGCTGCTGAAACGTGAAGAAAGAAACTGCAGAACACTGGCACTGAGCGTGCAGCTTTCCAGCGGAGAGAAAAAGCTACTTTAACACTCTGCAAGCCTTTCCACTCCCAAAAACATGCACATGGAAGGAGCTGCTGCAAAACCGATGCTGTGCTCGCTGCTGCTCCTCCTGAAGCTCTGGCTGCTAAATCTGAGGCTTTCCTTCCAATTTCAAGCTGCAAAGCACTTGCTGAATTGCAGGGAAAGTCCGGGAGGCATTTGCTGTGCTGGCACACTTTCTCCTTCCTAGACAGAGTGGAAAAGCTTTTCCCTGCCGTGTAGGCGACAAGAGACGCATTAGACGGCGATCCGGAGCTGTCCGAAGGTAAGCGCCTGTTGCCGGCCTCTTTCGGCACAAGCCCCCGCTCCGGAGCGCACCGCGGCCGGCAGGATGCTCTCTGCCGGCGAAGGTGCCGCTTCTCCGGCAAGGAAGCCTCTGCCGCTTCTCCAGCACACGGAGAGCGTGCTAGCTGCTGAAACGTGAAGAAAGAAGCTGCAGAACACTGGCACTGAGCGTGCAGCTTTCCAGCGGAGAGAAAAAGCTACTTTAACACTCTGCAAGCCTCTCCACTCCCAAAAACATGCACATGGAAGGAGCTGCTGCAAAACCGATGCTGTGCTCGCTGCTGCTCCTCCTGAAGCTCTGGCTGCTAAATCTGAGGCTTTCCTTCCAATTTCAAGCTGCAAAGCACTTGCTGAATTCCAGGGAAAGTCCGGGAGGCATTTGCTGTGCTGGCACACTTTCTCCTTCCTAGACAGAGTGGAAAAGCTTTTCCCTGCCGTGTAGGCGACAAGAGACGCATTAGACGGCGATCCGGAGCTGTCCGAAGGTAAGCGCCTGTTGCCGGCCTCTTTCGGCACAAGCCCCCGCTCCGGAGCGCACCGCGGCCGGCAGGATGCTCTCTGCCGGCGAAGGTGCCGCTTCTCCGGCAAGGAAGCCTCTGCCGCTTCTCCAGCACACGGAGAGCGTGCTAGCTGCTGAAACGTGAAGAAAGAAGCTGCAGAAGACTGGCACTGAGCGTGCAGCTTTCCAGCGGAGAGAAAAAGCTACTTTAACACTCTGCAAGCCTTTCCACTCCCAAAAACATGCACATGGAAGGAGCTGCTGCAAAACCGATGCTGTGCTCGCTGCTGCTCCTCCTGAAGCTCTGGCTGCTAAATCTGAGGCTTTCCTTCCAATTTCAAGCTGCAAAGCACTTGCTGAATTGCAGGGAAAGTCCGGGAGGCATTTGCTGTGCTGGCACACTTTCTCCTTCCTAGACAGAGTGGAAAAGCTTTTCCCTGCCGTGTAGGCGACAAGAGACGCATTAGACGGCGATCCGGAGCTGTCCGAAGGTAAGCGCCTGTTGCCGGCCTCTTTCGGCACAAGCCCCCGCTCCGGAGCGCACCGCGGCCGGCAGGATGCTCTCTGCCGGCGAAGGTGCCGCTTCTCCGGCAAGGAAGCCTCTGCCGCTTCTCCAGCACACGGAGAGCGTGCTAGCTGCTGAAACGTGAAGAAAGAAGCTGCAGAACACTGGCACTGAGCGTGCAGCTTTCCAGCGGAGAGAAAAAGCTACTTTAACACTCTGCAAGCCTTTCCACTCCCAAAAACATGCACATGGAAGGAGCTGCTGCAAAACCGATGCTGTGCTCGCTGCTGCTCCTCCTGAAGCTCTGGCTGCTAAATCTGAGGCTTTCCTTCCAATTTCAAGCTGCAAAGCACTTGCTGAATTGCAGGGAAAGTCCGGGAGGCATTTGCTGTGCTGGCACACTTTCTCCTTCCTAGACAGAGTGGAAAAGCTTTTCCCTGCCGTGTAGGCGACAAGAGACGCATTAGACGGCGATCCGGAGCTGTCCGAAGGTAAGCGCCTGTTGCCGGCCTCTTTCGGCACAAGCCCCCGCTCCGGAGCGCACCGCGGCCGGCAGGATGCTCTCTGCCGGCGAAGGTGCCGCTTCTCCGGCAAGGAAGCCTCTGCCGCTTCTCCAGCACACGGAGAGCGTGCTAGCTGCTGAAACGTGAAGAAAGAAGCTGCAGAACACTGGCACTGAGCGTGCAGCTTTCCAGCGGAGAGAAAAAGCTACTTTAACACTCTGCAAGCCTTTCCACTCCCAAAAACATGCACATGGAAGGAGCTGCTGCAAAACCGATGCTGTGCTCGCTGCTGCTCCTCCTGAAGCTCTGGCTGCTAAATCTGAGGCTTTCCTTCCAATTTCAAGCTGCAAAGCACTTGCTGAATTGCAGGGAAAGTCCGGGAGGCATTTGCTGTGCTGGCACACTTTCTCCTTCCTAGACAGAGTGGAAAAGCTTTTCCCTGCCGTGTAGGCGACAAGAGACGCATTAGACGGCGATCCGGAGCTGTCCGAAGGTAAGCGCCTGTTGCCGGCCTCTTTCGGCACAAGCCCCCGCTCCGGAGCGCACCGCGGCCGGCAGGATGCTCTCTGCCGGCGAAGGTGCCGCTTCTCCGGCAAGGAAGCCTCTGCCGCTTCTCCAGCACACGGAGAGCGTGCTAGCTGCTGAAACGTGAAGAAAGAAGCTGCAGAAGACTGGCACTGAGCGTGCAGCTTTCCAGCGGAGAGAAAAAGCTACTTGAACACTCTGCAAGCCTTTCCACTCCCAAAAACATGCACATGGAAGGAGCTGCTGCAAAACCGATGCTGTGCTCGCTGCTGCTCCTCCTGAAGCTCTGGCTGCTAAATCTGAGGCTTTCCTTCCAATTTCAAGCTGCAAAGCACTTGCTGAATTGCAGGGAAAGTCCGGGAGGCATTTGCTGTGCTGGCACACTTTCTCCTTCCTAGACAGAGTGGAAAAGCTTTTCCCTGCCGTGTAGGCGACAAGAGACGCATTAGACGGCGATCCGGAGCTGTCCGAAGGTAAGCGCCTGTTGCCGGCCTCTTTCGGCACAAGCCCCCGCTCCGGAGCGCACCGCGGCCGGCAGGATGCTCTCTGCCGGCGAAGGTGCCGCTTCTCCGGCAAGGAAGCCTCTGCCGCTTCTCCAGCACACGGAGAGCGTGCTAGCTGCTGAAACGTGAAGAAAGAAGCTGCAGAAGACTGGCACTGAGCGTGCAGCTTTCCAGCGGAGAGAAAAAGCTACTTTAACACTCTGCAAGCCTTTCCACTCCCAAAAACATGCACATGGAAGGAGCTGCTGCAAAACCGATGCTGTGCTCGCTGCTGCTCCTCCTGAAGCTCTGGCTGCTAAATCTGAGGCTTTCCTTCCAATTTCAAGCTGCAAAGCACTTGCTGAATTGCAGGGAAAGTCCGGGAGGCATTTGCTGTGCTGGCACACTTTCTCCTTCCTAGACAGAGTGGAAAAGCTTTTCCCTGCCGTGTAGGCGACAAGAGACGCATTAGACGGCGATCCGGAGCTGTCCGAAGGTAAGCGCCTGTTGCCGGCCTCTTTCGGCACAAGCCCCCGCTCCGGAGCGCACCGCGGCCGGCAGGATGCTCTCTGCCGGCGAAGGTGCCGCTTCTCCGGCAAGGAAGCCTCTGCCGCTTCTCCAGCACACGGAGAGCGTGCTAGCTGCTGAAACGTGAAGAAAGAAGCTGCAGAAGACTGGCACTGAGCGTGCAGCTTTCCAGCGGAGAGAAAAAGCTACTTTAACACTCTGCAAGCCTTTCCACTCCCAAAAACATGCACATGGAAGGAGCTGCTGCAAAACCGATGCTGTGCTCGCTGCTGCTCCTCCTGAAGCTCTGGCTGCTAAATCTGAGGCTTTCCTTCCAATTTCAAGCTGCAAAGCACTTGCTGAATTGCAGGGAAAGTCCGGGAGGCATTTGCTGTGCTGGCACACTTTCTCCTTCCTAGACAGAGTGGAAAAGCTTTTCCCTGCCGTGTAGGCGACAAGAGACGCATTAGACGGCGATCCGGAGCTGTCCGAAGGTAAGCGCCTGTTGCCGGCCTCTTTCGGCACAAGCCCCCGCTCCGGAGCGCACCGCGGCCGGCAGGATGCTCTCTGCCGGCGAAGGTGCCGCTTCTCCGGCAAGGAAGCCTCTGCCGCTTCTCCAGCACACGGAGAGCGTGCTAGCTGCTGAAACGTGAAGAAAGAAGCTGCAGAAGACTGGCACTGAGCGTGCAGCTTTCCAGCGGAGAGAAAAAGCTACTTTAACACTCTGCAAGCCTTTCCACTCCCAAAAACATGCACATGGAAGGAGCTGCTGCAAAACCGATGCTGTGCTCGCTGCTGCTCCTCCTGAAGCTCTGGCTGCTAAATCTGAGGCTTTCCTTCCAATTTCAAGCTGCAAAGCACTTGCTGAATTGCAGGGAAAGTCCGGGAGGCATTTGCTGTGCTGGCACACTTTCTCCTTCCTAGACAGAGTGGAAAAGCTTTTCCCTGCCGTGTAGGCGACAAGAGACGCATTAGACGGCGATCCGGAGCTGTCCGAAGGTAAGCGCCTGTTGCCGGCCTCTTTCGGCACAAGCCCCCGCTCCGGAGCGCACCGCGGCCGGCAGGATGCTCTCTGCCGGCGAAGGTGCCGCTTCTCCGGCAAGGAAGCCTCTGCCGCTTCTCCAGCACACGGAGAGCGTGCTAGCTGCTGAAACGTGAAGAAAGAAGCTGCAGAAGACTGGCACTGAGCGTGCAGCTTTCCAGCGGAGAGAAAAAGCTACTTTAACACTCTGCAAGCCTTTCCACTCCCAAAAACATGCACATGGAAGGAGCTGCTGCAAAACCGATGCTGTGCTCGCTGCTGCTCCTCCTGAAGCTCTGGCTGCTAAATCTGAGGCTTTCCTTCCAATTTCAAGCTGCAAAGCACTTGCTGAATTGCAGGGAAAGTCCGGGAGGCATTTGCTGTGCTGGCACACTTTCTCCTTCCTAGACAGAGTGGAAAAGCTTTTCCCTGCCGTGTAGGCGACAAGAGACGCATTAGACGGCGATCCGGAGCTGTCCGAAGGTAAGCGCCTGTTGCCGGCCTCTTTCGGCACAAGCCCCCGCTCCGGAGCGCACCGCGGCCGGCAGGATGCTCTCTGCCGGCGAAGGTGCCGCTTCTCCGGCAAGGAAGCCTCTGCCGCTTCTCCAGCACACGGAGAGCGTGCTAGCTGCTGAAACGTGAAGAAAGAAGCTGCAGAACACTGGCACTGAGCGTGCAGCTTTCCAGCGGAGAGAAAAAGCTACTTTAACACTCTGCAAGCCTTTCCACTCCCAAAAACATGCACATGGAAGGAGCTGCTGCAAAACCGATGCTGTGCTCGCTGCTGCTCCTCCTGAAGCTCTGGCTGCTAAATCTGAGGCTTTCCTTCCAATTTCAAGCTGCAAAGCACTTGCTGAATTGCAGGGACAGTCCGGGAGGCATTTGCTGTGCTGGCACACTTTCTCCTTCCTAGACAGAGTGGAAAAGCTTTTCCCTGCCGTGTAGGCGACAAGAGACGCATTAGACGGCGATCCGGAGCTGTCCGAAGGTAAGCGCCTGTTGCCGGCCTCTTTCGGCACAAGCCCCCGCTCCGGAGCGCACCGCGGCCGGCAGGATGCTCTCTGCCGGCGAAGGTGCCGCTTCTCCGGCAAGGAAGCCTCTGCCGCTTCTCCAGCACACGGAGAGCGTGCTAGCTGCTGAAACGTGAAGAAAGAAGCTGCAGAACACTGGCACTGAGCGTGCAGCTTTCCAGCGGAGAGAAAAAGCTACTTTAACACTCTGCAAGCCTTTCCACTCCCAAAAACATGCACATGGAAGGAGCTGCTGCAAAACCGATGCTGTGCTCGCTGCTGCTCCTCCTGAAGCTCTGGCTGCTAAATCTGAGGCTTTCCTTCCAATTTCAAGCTGCAAAGCACTTGCTGAATTCCAGGGAAAGTCCGGGAGGCATTTGCTGTGCTGGCACACTTTCTCCTTCCTAGACAGAGTGGAAAAGCTTTTCCCTGCCGTGTAGGCGACAAGAGACGCATTAGACGGCGATCCGGAGCTGTCCGAAGGTAAGCGCCTGTTGCCGGCCTCTTTCGGCACAAGCCCCCGCTCCGGAGCGCACCGCGGCCGGCAGGATGCTCTCTGCCGGCGAAGGTGCCGCTTCTCCGGCAAGGAAGCCTCTGCCGCTTCTCCAGCACACGGAGAGCGTGCTAGCTGCTGAAACGTGAAGAAAGAAGCTGCAGAACACTGGCACTGAGCGTGCAGCTTTCCAGCGGAGAGAAAAAGCTACTTTAACACTCTGCAAGCCTTTCCACTCCCAAAAACATGCACATGGAAGGAGCTGCTGCAAAACCGATGCTGTGCTCGCTGCTGCTCCTCCTGAAGCTCTGGCTGCTAAATCTGAGGCTTTCCTTCCAATTTCAAGCTGCAAAGCACTTGCTGAATTCCAGGGAAAGTCCGGGAGGCATTTGCTGTGCTGGCACACTTTCTCCTTCCTAGACAGAGTGGAAAAGCTTTTCCCTGCCGTGTAGGCGACAAGAGACGCATTAGACGGCGATCCGGAGCTGTCCGAAGGTAAGCGCCTGTTGCCGGCCTCTTTCGGCACAAGCCCCCGCTCCGGAGCGCACCGCGGCCGGCAGGATGCTCTCTGCCGGCGAAGGTGCCGCTTCTCCGGCAAGGAAGCCTCTGCCGCTTCTCCAGCACACGGAGAGCGTGCTAGCTGCTGAAACGTGAAGAAAGAAGCTGCAGAAGACTGGCACTGAGCGTGCAGCTTTCCAGCGGAGAGAAAAAGCTACTTTAACACTCTGCAAGCCTTTCCACTCCCAAAAACATGCACATGGAAGGAGCTGCTGCAAAACCGATGCTGTGCTCGCTGCTGCTCCTCCTGAAGCTCTGGCTGCTAAATCTGAGGCTTTCCTTCCAATTTCAAGCTGCAAAGCACTTGCTGAATTCCAGGGAAAGTCCGGGAGGCATTTGCTGTGCTGGCACACTTTCTCCTTCCTAGACAGAGTGGAAAAGCTTTTCCCTGCCGTGTAGGCGACAAGAGACGCATTAGACGGCGATCCGGAGCTGTCCGAAGGTAAGCGCCTGTTGCCGGCCTCTTTCGGCACAAGCCCCCGCTCCGGAGCGCACCGCGGCCGGCAGGATGCTCTCTGCCGGCGAAGGTGCCGCTTCTCCGGCAAGGAAGCCTCTGCCGCTTCTCCAGCACACGGAGAGCGTGCTAGCTGCTGAAACGTGAAGAAAGAAGCTGCAGAACACTGGCACTGAGCGTGCAGCTTTCCAGCGGAGAGAAAAAGCTACTTTAACACTCTGCAAGCCTTTCCACTCCCAAAAACATGCACATGGAAGGAGCTGCTGCAAAACCGATGCTGTGCTCGCTGCTGCTCCTCCTGAAGCTCTGGCTGCTAAATCTGAGGCTTTCCTTCCAATTTCAAGCTGCAAAGCACTTGCTGAATTGCAGGGAAAGTCCGGGAGGCATTTGCTGTGCTGGCACACTTTCTCCTTCCTAGACAGAGTGGAAAAGCTTTTCCCTGCCGTGTAGGCGACAAGAGACGCATTAGACGGCGATCCGGAGCTGTCCGAAGGTAAGCGCCTGTTGCCGGCCTCTTTCGGCACAAGCCCCCGCTCCGGAGCGCACCGCGGCCGGCAGGATGCTCTCTGCCGGCGAAGGTGCCGCTTCTCCGGCAAGGAAGCCTCTGCCGCTTCTCCAGCACACGGAGAGCGTGCTAGCTGCTGAAACGTGAAGAAAGAAGCTGCAGAACACTGGCACTGAGCGTGCAGCTTTCCAGCGGAGAGAAAAAGCTACTTTAACACTCTGCAAGCCTCTCCACTCCCAAAAACATGCACATGGAAGGAGCTGCTGCAAAACCGATGCTGTGCTCGCTGCTGCTCCTCCTGAAGCTCTGGCTGCTAAATCTGAGGCTTTCCTTCCAATTTCAAGCTGCAAAGCACTTGCTGAATTCCAGGGAAAGTCCGGGAGGCATTTGCTGTGCTGGCACACTTTCTCCTTCCTAGACAGAGTGGAAAAGCTTTTCCCTGCCGTGTAGGCGACAAGAGACGCATTAGACGGCGATCCGGAGCTGTCCGAAGGTAAGCGCCTGTTGCCGGCCTCTTTCGGCACAAGCCCCCGCTCCGGAGCGCACCGCGGCCGGCAGGATGCTCTCTGCCGGCGAAGGTGCCGCTTCTCCGGCAAGGAAGCCTCTGCCGCTTCTCCAGCACACGGAGAGCGTGCTAGCTGCTGAAACGTGAAGAAAGAAGCTGCAGAAGACTGGCACTGAGCGTGCAGCTTTCCAGCGGAGAGAAAAAGCTACTTTAACACTCTGCAAGCCTTTCCACTCCCAAAAACATGCACATGGAAGGAGCTGCTGCAAAACCGATGCTGTGCTCGCTGCTGCTCCTCCTGAAGCTCTGGCTGCTAAATCTGAGGCTTTCCTTCCAATTTCAAGCTGCAAAGCACTTGCTGAATTGCAGGGAAAGTCCGGGAGGCATTTGCTGTGCTGGCACACTTTCTCCTTCCTAGACAGAGTGGAAAAGCTTTTCCCTGCCGTGTAGGCGACAAGAGACGCATTAGACGGCGATCCGGAGCTGTCCGAAGGTAAGCGCCTGTTGCCGGCCTCTTTCGGCACAAGCCCCCGCTCCGGAGCGCACCGCGGCCGGCAGGATGCTCTCTGCCGGCGAAGGTGCCGCTTCTCCGGCAAGGAAGCCTCTGCCGCTTCTCCAGCACACGGAGAGCGTGCTAGCTGCTGAAACGTGAAGAAAGAAGCTGCAGAACACTGGCACTGAGCGTGCAGCTTTCCAGCGGAGAGAAAAAGCTACTTTAACACTCTGCAAGCCTTTCCACTCCCAAAAACATGCACATGGAAGGAGCTGCTGCAAAACCGATGCTGTGCTCGCTGCTGCTCCTCCTGAAGCTCTGGCTGCTAAATCTGAGGCTTTCCTTCCAATTTCAAGCTGCAAAGCACTTGCTGAATTGCAGGGAAAGTCCGGGAGGCATTTGCTGTGCTGGCACACTTTCTCCTTCCTAGACAGAGTGGAAAAGCTTTTCCCTGCCGTGTAGGCGACAAGAGACGCATTAGACGGCGATCCGGAGCTGTCCGAAGGTAAGCGCCTGTTGCCGGCCTCTTTCGGCACAAGCCCCCGCTCCGGAGCGCACCGCGGCCGGCAGGATGCTCTCTGCCGGCGAAGGTGCCGCTTCTCCGGCAAGGAAGCCTCTGCCGCTTCTCCAGCACACGGAGAGCGTGCTAGCTGCTGAAACGTGAAGAAAGAAGCTGCAGAACACTGGCACTGAGCGTGCAGCTTTCCAGCGGAGAGAAAAAGCTACTTTAACACTCTGCAAGCCTTTCCACTCCCAAAAACATGCACATGGAAGGAGCTGCTGCAAAACCGATGCTGTGCTCGCTGCTGCTCCTCCTGAAGCTCTGGCTGCTAAATCTGAGGCTTTCCTTCCAATTTCAAGCTGCAAAGCACTTGCTGAATTGCAGGGAAAGTCCGGGAGGCATTTGCTGTGCTGGCACACTTTCTCCTTCCTAGACAGAGTGGAAAAGCTTTTCCCTGCCGTGTAGGCGACAAGAGACGCATTAGACGGCGATCCGGAGCTGTCCGAAGGTAAGCGCCTGTTGCCGGCCTCTTTCGGCACAAGCCCCCGCTCCGGAGCGCACCGCGGCCGGCAGGATGCTCTCTGCCGGCGAAGGTGCCGCTTCTCCGGCAAGGAAGCCTCTGCCGCTTCTCCAGCACACGGAGAGCGTGCTAGCTGCTGAAACGTGAAGAAAGAAGCTGCAGAAGACTGGCACTGAGCGTGCAGCTTTCCAGCGGAGAGAAAAAGCTACTTGAACACTCTGCAAGCCTTTCCACTCCCAAAAACATGCACATGGAAGGAGCTGCTGCAAAACCGATGCTGTGCTCGCTGCTGCTCCTCCTGAAGCTCTGGCTGCTAAATCTGAGGCTTTCCTTCCAATTTCAAGCTGCAAAGCACTTGCTGAATTGCAGGGAAAGTCCGGGAGGCATTTGCTGTGCTGGCACACTTTCTCCTTCCTAGACAGAGTGGAAAAGCTTTTCCCTGCCGTGTAGGCGACAAGAGACGCATTAGACGGCGATCCGGAGCTGTCCGAAGGTAAGCGCCTGTTGCCGGCCTCTTTCGGCACAAGCCCCCGCTCCGGAGCGCACCGCGGCCGGCAGGATGCTCTCTGCCGGCGAAGGTGCCGCTTCTCCGGCAAGGAAGCCTCTGCCGCTTCTCCAGCACACGGAGAGCGTGCTAGCTGCTGAAACGTGAAGAAAGAAGCTGCAGAAGACTGGCACTGAGCGTGCAGCTTTCCAGCGGAGAGAAAAAGCTACTTTAACACTCTGCAAGCCTTTCCACTCCCAAAAACATGCACATGGAAGGAGCTGCTGCAAAACCGATGCTGTGCTCGCTGCTGCTCCTCCTGAAGCTCTGGCTGCTAAATCTGAGGCTTTCCTTCCAATTTCAAGCTGCAAAGCACTTGCTGAATTGCAGGGAAAGTCCGGGAGGCATTTGCTGTGCTGGCACACTTTCTCCTTCCTAGACAGAGTGGAAAAGCTTTTCCCTGCCGTGTAGGCGACAAGAGACGCATTAGACGGCGATCCGGAGCTGTCCGAAGGTAAGCGCCTGTTGCCGGCCTCTTTCGGCACAAGCCCCCGCTCCGGAGCGCACCGCGGCCGGCAGGATGCTCTCTGCCGGCGAAGGTGCCGCTTCTCCGGCAAGGAAGCCTCTGCCGCTTCTCCAGCACACGGAGAGCGTGCTAGCTGCTGAAACGTGAAGAAAGAAGCTGCAGAAGACTGGCACTGAGCGTGCAGCTTTCCAGCGGAGAGAAAAAGCTACTTTAACACTCTGCAAGCCTTTCCACTCCCAAAAACATGCACATGGAAGGAGCTGCTGCAAAACCGATGCTGTGCTCGCTGCTGCTCCTCCTGAAGCTCTGGCTGCTAAATCTGAGGCTTTCCTTCCAATTTCAAGCTGCAAAGCACTTGCTGAATTGCAGGGAAAGTCCGGGAGG
Source organism: Fringilla coelebs (assembly GCF_963513975.1). Lineage (NCBI taxonomy): Eukaryota > Metazoa > Chordata > Aves > Passeriformes > Fringillidae > Fringilla > Fringilla coelebs. The sequence goes on along the minus strand of NW_028167406.1, from coordinate 20,920 downwards.
CATTTGCTGTGCTGGCACACTTTCTCCTTCCTAGACAGAGTGGAAAAGCTTTTCCCTGCCGTGTAGGCGACAAGAGACGCATTAGACGGCGATCCGGAGCTGTCCGAAGGTAAGCGCCTGTTGCCGGCCTCTTTCGGCACAAGCCCCCGCTCCGGAGCGCACCGCGGCCGGCAGGATGCTCTCTGCCGGCGAAGGTGCCGCTTCTCCGGCAAGGAAGCCTCTGCCGCTTCTCCAGCACACGGAGAGCGTGCTAGCTGCTGAAACGTGAAGAAAGAAGCTGCAGAAGACTGGCACTGAGCGTGCAGCTTTCCAGCGGAGAGAAAAAGCTACTTTAACACTCTGCAAGCCTTTCCACTCCCAAAAACATGCACATGGAAGGAGCTGCTGCAAAACCGATGCTGTGCTCGCTGCTGCTCCTCCTGAAGCTCTGGCTGCTAAATCTGAGGCTTTCCTTCCAATTTCAAGCTGCAAAGCACTTGCTGAATTGCAGGGAAAGTCCGGGAGGCATTTGCTGTGCTGGCACACTTTCTCCTTCCTAGACAGAGTGGAAAAGCTTTTCCCTGCCGTGTAGGCGACAAGAGACGCATTAGACGGCGATCCGGAGCTGTCCGAAGGTAAGCGCCTGTTGCCGGCCTCTTTCGGCACAAGCCCCCGCTCCGGAGCGCACCGCGGCCGGCAGGATGCTCTCTGCCGGCGAAGGTGCCGCTTCTCCGGCAAGGAAGCCTCTGCCGCTTCTCCAGCACACGGAGAGCGTGCTAGCTGCTGAAACGTGAAGAAAGAAGCTGCAGAAGACTGGCACTGAGCGTGCAGCTTTCCAGCGGAGAGAAAAAGCTACTTTAACACTCTGCAAGCCTTTCCACTCCCAAAAACATGCACATGGAAGGAGCTGCTGCAAAACCGATGCTGTGCTCGCTGCTGCTCCTCCTGAAGCTCTGGCTGCTAAATCTGAGGCTTTCCTTCCAATTTCAAGCTGCAAAGCACTTGCTGAATTGCAGGGAAAGTCCGGGAGGCATTTGCTGTGCTGGCACACTTTCTCCTTCCTAGACAGAGTGGAAAAGCTTTTCCCTGCCGTGTAGGCGACAAGAGACGCATTAGACGGCGATCCGGAGCTGTCCGAAGGTAAGCGCCTGTTGCCGGCCTCTTTCGGCACAAGCCCCCGCTCCGGAGCGCACCGCGGCCGGCAGGATGCTCTCTGCCGGCGAAGGTGCCGCTTCTCCGGCAAGGAAGCCTCTGCCGCTTCTCCAGCACACGGAGAGCGTGCTAGCTGCTGAAACGTGAAGAAAGAAGCTGCAGAACACTGGCACTGAGCGTGCAGCTTTCCAGCGGAGAGAAAAAGCTACTTTAACACTCTGCAAGCCTTTCCACTCCCAAAAACATGCACATGGAAGGAGCTGCTGCAAAACCGATGCTGTGCTCGCTGCTGCTCCTCCTGAAGCTCTGGCTGCTAAATCTGAGGCTTTCCTTCCAATTTCAAGCTGCAAAGCACTTGCTGAATTGCAGGGAAAGTCCGGGAGGCATTTGCTGTGCTGGCACACTTTCTCCTTCCTAGACAGAGTGGAAAAGCTTTTCCCTGCCGTGTAGGCGACAAGAGACGCATTAGACGGCGATCCGGAGCTGTCCGAAGGTAAGCGCCTGTTGCCGGCCTCTTTCGGCACAAGCCCCCGCTCCGGAGCGCACCGCGGCCGGCAGGATGCTCTCTGCCGGCGAAGGTGCCGCTTCTCCGGCAAGGAAGCCTCTGCCGCTTCTCCAGCACACGGAGAGCGTGCTAGCTGCTGAAACGTGAAGAAAGAAGCTGCAGAACACTGGCACTGAGCGTGCAGCTTTCCAGCGGAGAGAAAAAGCTACTTTAACACTCTGCAAGCCTTTCCACTCCCAAAAACATGCACATGGAAGGAGCTGCTGCAAAACCGATGCTGTGCTCGCTGCTGCTCCTCCTGAAGCTCTGGCTGCTAAATCTGAGGCTTTCCTTCCAATTTCAAGCTGCAAAGCACTTGCTGAATTCCAGGGAAAGTCCGGGAGGCATTTGCTGTGCTGGCACACTTTCTCCTTCCTAGACAGAGTGGAAAAGCTTTTCCCTGCCGTGTAGGCGACAAGAGACGCATTAGACGGCGATCCGGAGCTGTCCGAAGGTAAGCGCCTGTTGCCGGCCTCTTTCGGCACAAGCCCCCGCTCCGGAGCGCACCGCGGCCGGCAGGATGCTCTCTGCCGGCGAAGGTGCCGCTTCTCCGGCAAGGAAGCCTCTGCCGCTTCTCCAGCACACGGAGAGCGTGCTAGCTGCTGAAACGTGAAGAAAGAAGCTGCAGAAGACTGGCACTGAGCGTGCAGCTTTCCAGCGGAGAGAAAAAGCTACTTTAACACTCTGCAAGCCTTTCCACTCCCAAAAACATGCACATGGAAGGAGCTGCTGCAAAACCGATGCTGTGCTCGCTGCTGCTCCTCCTGAAGCTCTGGCTGCTAAATCTGAGGCTTTCCTTCCAATTTCAAGCTGCAAAGCACTTGCTGAATTGCAGGGAAAGTCCGGGAGGCATTTGCTGTGCTGGCACACTTTCTCCTTCCTAGACAGAGTGGAAAAGCTTTTCCCTGCCGTGTAGGCGACAAGAGACGCATTAGACGGCGATCCGGAGCTGTCCGAAGGTAAGCGCCTGTTGCCGGCCTCTTTCGGCACAAGCCCCCGCTCCGGAGCGCACCGCGGCCGGCAGGATGCTCTCTGCCGGCGAAGGTGCCGCTTCTCCGGCAAGGAAGCCTCTGCCGCTTCTCCAGCACACGGAGAGCGTGCTAGCTGCTGAAACGTGAAGAAAGAAGCTGCAGAAGACTGGCACTGAGCGTGCAGCTTTCCAGCGGAGAGAAAAAGCTACTTTAACACTCTGCAAGCCTTTCCACTCCCAAAAACATGCACATGGAAGGAGCTGCTGCAAAACCGATGCTGTGCTCGCTGCTGCTCCTCCTGAAGCTCTGGCTGCTAAATCTGAGGCTTTCCTTCCAATTTCAAGCTGCAAAGCACTTGCTGAATTGCAGGGAAAGTCCGGGAGGCATTTGCTGTGCTGGCACACTTTCTCCTTCCTAGACAGAGTGGAAAAGCTTTTCCCTGCCGTGTAGGCGACAAGAGACGCATTAGACGGCGATCCGGAGCTGTCCGAAGGTAAGCGCCTGTTGCCGGCCTCTTTCGGCACAAGCCCCCGCTCCGGAGCGCACCGCGGCCGGCAGGATGCTCTCTGCCGGCGAAGGTGCCGCTTCTCCGGCAAGGAAGCCTCTGCCGCTTCTCCAGCACACGGAGAGCGTGCTAGCTGCTGAAACGTGAAGAAAGAAGCTGCAGAAGACTGGCACTGAGCGTGCAGCTTTCCAGCGGAGAGAAAAAGCTACTTTAACACTCTGCAAGCCTTTCCACTCCCAAAAACATGCACATGGAAGGAGCTGCTGCAAAACCGATGCTGTGCTCGCTGCTGCTCCTCCTGAAGCTCTGGCTGCTAAATCTGAGGCTTTCCTTCCAATTTCAAGCTGCAAAGCACTTGCTGAATTGCAGGGAAAGTCCGGGAGGCATTTGCTGTGCTGGCACACTTTCTCCTTCCTAGACAGAGTGGAAAAGCTTTTCCCTGCCGTGTAGGCGACAAGAGACGCATTAGACGGCGATCCGGAGCTGTCCGAAGGTAAGCGCCTGTTGCCGGCCTCTTTCGGCACAAGCCCCCGCTCCGGAGCGCACCGCGGCCGGCAGGATGCTCTCTGCCGGCGAAGGTGCCGCTTCTCCGGCAAGGAAGCCTCTGCCGCTTCTCCAGCACACGGAGAGCGAGCTAGCTGCTGAAACGTGAAGAAAGAAGCTGCAGAAGACTGGCACTGAGCGTGCAGCTTTCCAGCGGAGAGAAAAAGCTACTTTAACACTCTGCAAGCCTTTCCACTCCCAAAAACATGCACATGGAAGGAGCTGCTGCAAAACCGATGCTGTGCTCGCTGCTGCTCCTCCTGAAGCTCTGGCTGCTAAATCTGAGGCTTTCCTTCCAATTTCAAGCTGCAAAGCACTTGCTGAATTCCAGGGAAAGTCCGGGAGGCATTTGCTGTGCTGGCACACTTTCTCCTTCCTAGACAGAGTGGAAAAGCTTTTCCCTGCCGTGTAGGCGACAAGAGACGCATTAGACGGCGATCCGGAGCTGTCCGAAGGTAAGCGCCTGTTGCCGGCCTCTTTCGGCACAAGCCCCCGCTCCGGAGCGCACCGCGGCCGGCAGGATGCTCTCTGCCGGCGAAGGTGCCGCTTCTCCGGCAAGGAAGCCTCTGCCGCTTCTCCAGCACACGGAGAGCGTGCTAGCTGCTGAAACGTGAAGAAAGAAGCTGCAGAAGACTGGCACTGAGCGTGCAGCTTTCCAGCGGAGAGAAAAAGCTACTTTAACACTCTGCAAGCCTTTCCACTCCCAAAAACATGCACATGGAAGGAGCTGCTGCAAAACCGATGCTGTGCTCGCTGCTGCTCCTCCTGAAGCTCTGGCTGCTAAATCTGAGGCTTTCCTTCCAATTTCAAGCTGCAAAGCACTTGCTGAATTGCAGAGAAAGTCCGGGAGGCATTTGCTGTGCTGGCACACTTTCTCCTTCCTAGACAGAGTGGAAAAGCTTTTCCCTGCCGTGTAGGCGACAAGAGACGCATTAGACGGCGATCCGGAGCTGTCCGAAGGTAAGCGCCTGTTGCCGGCCTCTTTCGGCACAAGCCCCCGCTCCGGAGCGCACCGCGGCCGGCAGGATGCTCTCTGCCGGCGAAGGTGCCGCTTCTCCGGCAAGGAAGCCTCTGCCGCTTCTCCAGCACACGGAGAGCGTGCTAGCTGCTGAAACGTGAAGAAAGAAGCTGCAGAAGACTGGCACTGAGCGTGCAGCTTTCCAGCGGAGAGAAAAAGCTACTTTAACACTCTGCAAGCCTTTCCACTCCCAAAAACATGCACATGGAAGGAGCTGCTGCAAAACCGATGCTGTGCTCGCTGCTGCTCCTCCTGAAGCTCTGGCTGCTAAATCTGAGGCTTTCCTTCCAATTTCAAGCTGCAAAGCACTTGCTGAATTCCAGGGAAAGTCCGGGAGGCATTTGCTGTGCTGGCACACTTTCTCCTTCCTAGACAGAGTGGAAAAGCTTTTCCCTGCCGTGTAGGCGACAAGAGACGCATTAGACGGCGATCCGGAGCTGTCCGAAGGTAAGCGCCTGTTGCCGGCCTCTTTCGGCACAAGCCCCCGCTCCGGAGCGCACCGCGGCCGGCAGGATGCTCTCTGCCGGCGAAGGTGCCGCTTCTCCGGCAAGGAAGCCTCTGCCGCTTCTCCAGCACACGGAGAGCGTGCTAGCTGCTGAAACGTGAAGAAAGAAGCTGCAGAACACTGGCACTGAGCGTGCAGCTTTCCAGCGGAGAGAAAAAGCTACTTTAACACTCTGCAAGCCTTTCCACTCCCAAAAACATGCACATGGAAGGAGCTGCTGCAAAAGCGATGCTGTGCTCGCTGCTGCTCCTCCTGAAGCTCTGGCTGCTAAATCTGAGGCTTTCCTTCCAATTTCAAGCTGCAAAGCACTTGCTGAATTCCAGGGAAAGTCCGGGAGGCATTTGCTGTGCTGGCACACTTTCTCCTTCCTAGACAGAGTGGAAAAGCTTTTCCCTGCCGTGTAGGCGACAAGAGACGCATTAGACGGCGATCCGGAGCTGTCCGAAGGTAAGCGCCTGTTGCCGGCCTCTTTCGGCACAAGCCCCCGCTCCGGAGCGCACCGCGGCCGGCAGGATGCTCTCTGCCGGCGAAGGTGCCGCTTCTCCGGCAAGGAAGCCTCTGCCGCTTCTCCAGCACACGGAGAGCGTGCTAGCTGCTGAAACGTGAAGAAAGAAGCTGCAGAAGACTGGCACTGAGCGTGCAGCTTTCCAGCGGAGAGAAAAAGCTACTTTAACACTCTGCAAGCCTTTCCACTCCCAAAAACATGCACATGGAAGGAGCTGCTGCAAAACCGATGCTGTGCTCGCTGCTGCTCCTCCTGAAGCTCTGGCTGCTAAATCTGAGGCTTTCCTTCCAATTTCAAGCTGCAAAGCACTTGCTGAATTCCAGGGAAAGTCCGGGAGGCATTTGCTGTGCTGGCACACTTTCTCCTTCCTAGACAGAGTGGAAAAGCTTTTCCCTGCCGTGTAGGCGACAAGAGACGCATTAGACGGCGATCCGGAGCTGTCCGAAGGTAAGCGCCTGTTGCCGGCCTCTTTCGGCACAAGCCCCCGCTCCGGAGCGCACCGCGGCCGGCAGGATGCTCTCTGCCGGCGAAGGTGCCGCTTCTCCGGCAAGGAAGCCTCTGCCGCTTCTCCAGCACACGGAGAGCGTGCTAGCTGCTGAAACGTGAAGAAAGAAGCTGCAGAAGACTGGCGCTGAGCGTGCAGCTTTCCAGCGGAGAGAAAAAGCTACTTTAACACTCTGCAAGCCTTTCCACTCCCAAAAACATGCACATGGAAGGAGCTGCTGCAAAACCGATGCTGTGCTCGCTGCTGCTCCTCCTGAAGCTCTGGCTGCTAAATCTGAGGCTTTCCTTCCAATTTCAAGCTGCAAAGCACTTGCTGAATTGCAGGGAAAGTCCGGGAGGCATTTGCTGTGCTGGCACACTTTCTCCTTCCTAGACAGAGTGGAAAAGCTTTTCCCTGCCGTGTAGGCGACAAGAGACGCATTAGACGGCGATCCGGAGCTGTCCGAAGGTAAGCGCCTGTTGCCGGCCTCTTTCGGCACAAGCCCCCGCTCCGGAGCGCACCGCGGCCGGCAGGATGCTCTCTGCCGGCGAAGGTGCCGCTTCTCCGGCAAGGAAGCCTCTGCCGCTTCTCCAGCACACGGAGAGCGTGCTAGCTGCTGAAACGTGAAGAAAGAAGCTGCAGAACACTGGCACTGAGCGTGCAGCTTTCCAGCGGAGAGAAAAAGCTACTTTAACACTCTGCAAGCCTTTCCACTCCCAAAAACATGCACATGGAAGGAGCTGCTGCAAAACCGATGCTGTGCTCGCTGCTGCTCCTCCTGAAGCTCTGGCTGCTAAATCTGAGGCTTTCCTTCCAATTTCAAGCTGCAAAGCACTTGCTGAATTCCAGGGAAAGTCCGGGAGGCATTTGCTGTGCTGGCACACTTTCTCCTTCCTAGACAGAGTGGAAAAGCTTTTCCCTGCCGTGTAGGCGACAAGAGACGCATTAGACGGCGATCCGGAGCTGTCCGAAGGTAAGCGCCTGTTGCCGGCCTCTTTCGGCACAAGCCCCCGCTCCGGAGCGCACCGCGGCCGGCAGGATGCTCTCTGCCGGCGAAGGTGCCGCTTCTCCGGCAAGGAAGCCTCTGCCGCTTCTCCAGCACACGGAGAGCGTGCTAGCTGCTGAAACGTGAAGAAAGAAGCTGCAGAAGACTGGCACTGAGCGTGCAGCTTTCCAGCGGAGAGAAAAAGCTACTTTAACACTCTGCAAGCCTTTCCACTCCCAAAAACATGCACATGGAAGGAGCTGCTGCAAAACCGATGCTGTGCTCGCTGCTGCTCCTCCTGAAGCTCTGGCTGCTAAATCTGAGGCTTTCCTTCCAATTTCAAGCTGCAAAGCACTTGCTGAATTGCAGGGAAAGTCCGGGAGGCATTTGCTGTGCTGGCACACTTTCTCCTTCCTAGACAGAGTGGAAAAGCTTTTCCCTGCCGTGTAGGCGACAAGAGACGCATTAGACGGCGATCCGGAGCTGTCCGAAGGTAAGCGCCTGTTGCCGGCCTCTTTCGGCACAAGCCCCCGCTCCGGAGCGCACCGCGGCCGGCAGGATGCTCTCTGCCGGCGAAGGTGCCGCTTCTCCGGCAAGGAAGCCTCTGCCGCTTCTCCAGCACACGGAGAGCGTGCTAGCTGCTGAAACGTGAAGAAAGAAGCTGCAGAAGACTGGCACTGAGCGTGCAGCTTTCCAGCGGAGAGAAAAAGCTACTTTAACACTCTGCAAGCCTTTCCACTCCCAAAAACATGCACATGGAAGGAGCTGCTGCAAAACCGATGCTGTGCTCGCTGCTGCTCCTCCTGAAGCTCTGGCTGCTAAATCTGAGGCTTTCCTTCCAATTTCAAGCTGCAAAGCACTTGCTGAATTCCAGGGAAAGTCCGGGAGGCATTTGCTGTGCTGGCACACTTTCTCCTTCCTAGACAGAGTGGAAAAGCTTTTCCCTGCCGTGTAGGCGACAAGAGACGCATTAGACGGCGATCCGGAGCTGTCCGAAGGTAAGCGCCTGTTGCCGGCCTCTTTCGGCACAAGCCCCCGCTCCGGAGCGCACCGCGGCCGGCAGGATGCTCTCTGCCGGCGAAGGTGCCGCTTCTCCGGCAAGGAAGCCTCTGCCGCTTCTCCAGCACACGGAGAGCGTGCTAGCTGCTGAAACGTGAAGAAAGAAGCTGCAGAAGACTGGCACTGAGCGTGCAGCTTTCCAGCGGAGAGAAAAAGCTACTTTAACACTCTGCAAGCCTTTCCACTCCCAAAAACATGCACATGGAAGGAGCTGCTGCAAAACCGATGCTGTGCTCGCTGCTGCTCCTCCTGAAGCTCTGGCTGCTAAATCTGAGGCTTTCCTTCCAATTTCAAGCTGCAAAGCACTTGCTGAATTCCAGGGAAAGTCCGGGAGGCATTTGCTGTGCTGGCACACTTTCTCCTTCCTAGACAGAGTGGAAAAGCTTTTCCCTGCCGTGTAGGCGACAAGAGACGCATTAGACGGCGATCCGGAGCTGTCCGAAGGTAAGCGCCTGTTGCCGGCCTCTTTCGGCACAAGCCCCCGCTCCGGAGCGCACCGCGGCCGGCAGGATGCTCTCTGCCGGCGAAGGTGCCGCTTCTCCGGCAAGGAAGCCTCTGCCGCTTCTCCAGCACACGGAGAGCGTGCTAGCTGCTGAAACGTGAAGAAAGAAGCTGCAGAAGACTGGCACTGAGCGTGCAGCTTTCCAGCGGAGAGAAAAAGCTACTTTAACACTCTGCAAGCCTTTCCACTCCCAAAAACATGCACATGGAAGGAGCTGCTGCAAAACCGATGCTGTGCTCGCTGCTGCTCCTCCTGAAGCTCTGGCTGCTAAATCTGAGGCTTTCCTTCCAATTTCAAGCTGCAAAGCACTTGCTGAATTCCAGGGAAAGTCCGGGAGGCATTTGCTGTGCTGGCACACTTTCTCCTTCCTAGACAGAGTGGAAAAGCTTTTCCCTGCCGTGTAGGCGACAAGAGACGCATTAGACGGCGATCCGGAGCTGTCCGAAGGTAAGCGCCTGTTGCCGGCCTCTTTCGGCACAAGCCCCCGCTCCGGAGCGCACCGCGGCCGGCAGGATGCTCTCTGCCGGCGAAGGTGCCGCTTCTCCGGCAAGGAAGCCTCTGCCGCTTCTCCAGCACACGGAGAGCGTGCTAGCTGCTGAAACGTGAAGAAAGAAGCTGCAGAAGACTGGCACTGAGCGTGCAGCTTTCCAGCGGAGAGAAAAAGCTACTTTAACACTCTGCAAGCCTTTCCACTCCCAAAAACATGCACATGGAAGGAGCTGCTGCAAAACCGATGCTGTGCTCGCTGCTGCTCCTCCTGAAGCTCTGGCTGCTAAATCTGAGGCTTTCCTTCCAATTTCAAGCTGCAAAGCACTTGCTGAATTCCAGGGAAAGTCCGGGAGGCATTTGCTGTGCTGGCACACTTTCTCCTTCCTAGACAGAGTGGAAAAGCTTTTCCCTGCCGTGTAGGCGACAAGAGACGCATTAGACGGCGATCCGGAGCTGTCCGAAGGTAAGCGCCTGTTGCCGGCCTCTTTCGGCACAAGCCCCCGCTCCGGAGCGCACCGCGGCCGGCAGGATGCTCTCTGCCGGCGAAGGTGCCGCTTCTCCGGCAAGGAAGCCTCTGCCGCTTCTCCAGCACACGGAGAGCGTGCTAGCTGCTGAAACGTGAAGAAAGAAGCTGCAGAACACTGGCACTGAGCGTGCAGCTTTCCAGCGGAGAGAAAAAGCTACTTTAACACTCTGCAAGCCTTTCCACTCCCAAAAACATGCACATGGAAGGAGCTGCTGCAAAACCGATGCTGTGCTCGCTGCTGCTCCTCCTGAAGCTCTGGCTGCTAAATCTGAGGCTTTCCTTCCAATTTCAAGCTGCAAAGCACTTGCTGAATTGCAGGGAAAGTCCGGGAGGCATTTGCTGTGCTGGCACACTTTCTCCTTCCTAGACAGAGTGGAAAAGCTTTTCCCTGCCGTGTAGGCGACAAGAGACGCATTAGACGGCGATCCGGAGCTGTCCGAAGGTAAGCGCCTGTTGCCGGCCTCTTTCGGCACAAGCCCCCGCTCCGGAGCGCACCGCGGCCGGCAGGATGCTCTCTGCCGGCGAAGGTGCCGCTTCTCCGGCAAGGAAGCCTCTGCCGCTTCTCCAGCACACGGAGAGCGTGCTAGCTGCTGAAACGTGAAGAAAGAAGCTGCAGAAGACTGGCACTGAGCGTGCAGCTTTCCAGCGGAGAGAAAAAGCTACTTTAACACTCTGCAAGCCTTTCCACTCCCAAAAACATGCACATGGAAGGAGCTGCTGCAAAACCGATGCTGTGCTCGCTGCTGCTCCTCCTGAAGCTCTGGCTGCTAAATCTGAGGCTTTCCTTCCAATTTCAAGCTGCAAAGCACTTGCTGAATTGCAGGGAAAGTCCGGGAGGCATTTGCTGTGCTGGCACACTTTCTCCTTCTAGACAGAGTGGAAAAGCTTTTCCCTGCCGTGTAGGCGACAAGAGACGCATTAGACGGCGATCCGGAGCTGTCCGAAGGTAAGCGCCTGTTGCCGGCCTCTTTCGGCACAAGCCCCCGCTCCGGAGCGCACCGCGGCCGGCAGGATGCTCTCTGCCGGCGAAGGTGCCGCTTCTCCGGCAAGGAAGCCTCTGCCGCTTCTCCAGCACACGGAGAGCGTGCTAGCTGCTGAAACGTGAAGAAAGAAGCTGCAGAAGACTGGCACTGAGCGTGCAGCTTTCCAGCGGAGAGAAAAAGCTACTTTAACACTCTGCAAGCCTTTCCACTCCAAAAACATGCACATGGAAGGAGCTGCTGCAAAACCGATGCTGTGCTCGCTGCTGCTCCTCCTGAAGCTCTGGCTGCTAAATCTGAGGCTTTCCTTCCAATTTCAAGCTGCAAAGCACTTGCTGAATTCCAGGGAAAGTCCGGGAGGCATTTGCTGTGCTGGCACACTTTCTCCTTCCTAGACAGAGTGGAAAAGCTTTTCCCTGCCGTGTAGGCGACAAGAGACGCATTAGACGGCGATCCGGAGCTGTCCGAAAGGTAAGCGCCTGTTGCCGGCCTCTTTCGGCACAAGCCCCCGCTCCGGAGCGCACCGCGGCCGGCAGGATGCTCTCTGCCGGCGAAGGTGCCGCTTCTCCGGCAAGGAAGCCTCTGCCGCTTCTCCAGCACACGGAGAGCGTGCTAGCTGCTGAAACGTGAAGAAAGAAGCTGCAGAACACTGGCACTGAGCGTGCAGCTTTCCAGCGGAGAGAAAAAGCTACTTTAACACTCTGCAAGCCTTTCCACTCCCAAAAACATGCACATGGAAGGAGCTGCTGCAAAACCGATGCTGTGCTCGCTGCTGCTCCTCCTGAAGCTCTGGCTGCTAAATCTGAGGCTTTCCTTCCAATTTCAAGCTGCAAAGCACTTGCTGAATTCCAGGGAAAGTCCGGAGGCATTTGCTGTGCTGGCACACTTTCTCCTTCCTAGACAGAGTGGAAAAGCTTTTCCTGCCGTGTAGGCGACAAGAGACGCATTAGACGGCGATCCGGAGCTGTCCGAAGGTAAGCGCCTGTTGCCGGCCTCTTTCGGCACAAGCCCCCGCTCCGGAGCGCACCGCGGCCGGCAGGATGCTCTCTGCCGGCGAAGGTGCCGCTTCTCCGGCAAGGAAGCCTCTGCCGCTTCTCCAGCACACGGAGAGCGTGCTAGCTGCTGAAACGTGAAGAAAGAAGCTGCAGAAGACTGGCACTGAGCGTGCAGCTTTCCAGCGGAGAGAAAAAGCTACTTTAACACTCTGCAAGCCTTTCCACTCCCAAAAACATGCACATGGAAGGAGCTGCTGCAAAACCGATGCTGTGCTCGCTGCTGCTCCTCCTGAAGCTCTGGCTGCTAAATCTGAGGCTTTCCTTCCAATTTCAAGCTGCAAAGCACTTGCTGAATTGCAGGGAAAGTCCGGGAGGCATTTGCTGTGCTGGCACACTTTCTCCTTCCTAGACAGAGTGGAAAAGCTTTTCCCTGCCGTGTAGGCGACAAGAGACGCATTAGACGGCGATCCGGAGCTGTCCGAAGGTAAGCGCCTGTTGCCGGCCTCTTTCGGCACAAGCCCCCGCTCCGGAGCGCACCGCGGCCGGCAGGATGCTCTCTGCCGGCGAAGGTGCCGCTTCTCCGGCAAGGAAGCCTCTGCCGCTTCTCCAGCACACGGAGAGCGTGCTAGCTGCTGAAACGTGAAGAAAGAAGCTGCAGAAGACTGGCACTGAGCGTGCAGCTTTCCAGCGGAGAGAAAAAGCTACTTTAACACTCTGCAAGCCTTTCCACTCCCAAAAACATGCACATGGAAGGAGCTGCTGCAAACCGATGCTGTGCTCGCTGCTGCTCCTCTGAAGCTCTGGCTGCTAAATCTGAGGCTTTCCTTCCAATTTCAAGCTGCAAAGCACTTGCTGAATTGCAGGAAAGTCCGGGAGGCATTTGCTGTGCTGGCACACTTTCTCCTTCCTAGACAGAGTGGAAAAGCTTTTCCCTGCCGTGTAGGCGACAAGAGACGCATTAGACGGCGATCCGGAGCTGTCCGAAGGTAAGCGCCTGTTGCCGGCCTCTTTCGGCACAAGCCCCCGCTCCGGAGCGCACCGCGGCCGGCAGGATGCTCTCTGCCGGCGAAGGTGCCGCTTCTCCGGCAAGGAAGCCTCTGCCGCTTCTCCAGCACACGGAGAGCGTGCTAGCTGCTGAAACGTGAAGAAAGAAGCTGCAGAACACTGGCACTGAGCGTGCAGCTTTCCAGCGGAGAGAAAAAGCTACTTTAACACTCTGCAAGCCTTTCCACTCCCAAAAACATGCACATGGAAGGAGCTGCTGCAAAACCGATGCTGTGCTCGCTGCTGCTCCTCCTGAAGCTCTGGCTGCTAAATCTGAGGCTTTCCTTCCAATTTCAAGCTGCAAAGCACTTGCTGAATTGCAGGGAAAGTCCGGGAGGCATTTGCTGTGCTGGCACACTTTCTCCTTCCTAGACAGAGTGGAAAAGCTTTTCCCTGCGTGTAGGCGACAAGAGACGCATTAGACGGCGATCCGGAGCTGTCCGAAGGTAAGCGCCTGTTGCCGGCCTCTTTCGGCACAAGCCCCCGCTCCGGAGCGCACCGCGGCCGGCAGGATGCTCTCTGCCGGCGAAGGTGCCGCTTCTCCGGCAAGGAAGCCTCTGCCGCTTCTCCAGCACACGGAGAGCGTGCTAGCTGCTGAAACGTGAAGAAAGAAGCTGCAGAAGACTGGCACTGAGCGTGCAGCTTTCCAGCGGAGAGAAAAAGCTACTTTAACACTCTGCAAGCCTTTCCACTCCCAAAAACATGCACATGGAAGGAGCTGCTGCAAAACCGATGCTGTGCTCGCTGCTGCTCCTCCTGAAGCTCTGGCTGCTAAATCTGAGGCTTTCCTTCCAATTTCAAGCTGCAAAGCACTTGCTGAATTCCAGGGAAAGTCCGGGAGGCATTTGCTGTGCTGGCACACTTTCTCCTTCCTAGACAGAGTGGAAAAGCTTTTCCCTGCCGTGTAGGCGACAAGAGACGCATTAGACGGCGATCCGGAGCTGTCCGAAGGTAAGCGCCTGTTGCCGGCCTCTTTCGGCACAAGCCCCCGCTCCGGAGCGCACCGCGGCCGGCAGGATGCTCTCTGCCGGCGAAGGTGCCGCTTCTCCGGCAAGGAAGCCTCTGCCGCTTCTCCAGCACACGGAGAGCGTGCTAGCTGCTGAAACGTGAAGAAAGAAGCTGCAGAAGACTGGCACTGAGCGTGCAGCTTCCAGCGGAGAGAAAAAGCTACTTTAACACTCTGCAAGCCTTTCCACTCCCAAAAACATGCACATGGAAGGAGCTGCTGCAAAACCGATGCTGTGCTCGCTGCTGCTCCTCCTGAAGCTCTGGCTGCTAAATCTGAGGCTTTCCTTCCAATTTCAAGCTGCAAAGCACTTGCTGAATTGCAGGGAAAGTCCGGGAGGCATTTGCTGTGCTGGCACACTTTCTCCTTCCTAGACAGAGTGGAAAAGCTTTTCCCTGCCGTGTAGGCGACAAGAGACGCATTAGACGGCGATCCGGAGCTGTCCGAAGGTAAGCGCCTGTTGCCGGCCTCTTTCGGCACAAGCCCCCGCTCCGGAGCGCACCGCGGCCGGCAGGATGCTCTCTGCCGGCGAAGGTGCCGCTTCTCCGGCAAGGAAGCCTCTGCCGCTTCTCCAGCACACGGAGAGCGTGCTAGCTGCTGAAACGTGAAGAAAGAAGCTGCAGAACACTGGCACTGAGCGTGCAGCTTTCCAGCGGAGAGAAAAAGCTACTTTAACACTCTGCAAGCCTTTCCACTCCCAAAAACATGCACATGGAAGGAGCTGCTGCAAAACCGATGCTGTGCTCGCTGCTGCTCCTCCTGAAGCTCTGGCTGCTAAATCTGAGGCTTTCCTTCCAATTTCAAGCTGCAAAGCACTTGCTGAATTGCAGAGAAAGTCCGGGAGGCATTTGCTGTGCTGGCACACTTTCTCCTTCCTAGACAGAGTGGAAAAGCTTTTCCCTGCCGTGTAGGCGACAAGAGACGCATTAGACGGCGATCCGGAGCTGTCCGAAGGTAAGCGCCTGTTGCCGGCCTCTTTCGGCACAAGCCCCCGCTCCGGAGCGCACCGCGGCCGGCAGGATGCTCTCTGCCGGCGAAGGTGCCGCTTCTCCGGCAAGGAAGCCTCTGCCGCTTCTCCAGCACACGGAGAGCGTGCTAGCTGCTGAAACGTGAAGAAAGAAGCTGCAGAAGACTGGCACTGAGCGTGCAGCTTTCCAGCGGAGAGAAAAAGCTACTTTAACACTCTGCAAGCCTTTCCACTCCCAAAAACATGCACATGGAAGGAGCTGCTGCAAAACCGATGCTGTGCTCGCTGCTGCTCCTCCTGAAGCTCTGGCTGCTAAATCTGAGGCTTTCCTTCCAATTTCAAGCTGCAAAGCACTTGCTGAATTGCAGGGAAAGTCCGGGAGGCATTTGCTGTGCTGGCACACTTTCTCCTTCCTAGACAGAGTGGAAAAGCTTTTCCCTGCCGTGTAGGCGACAAGAGACGCATTAGACGGCGATCCGGAGCTGTCGAAGGTAAGCGCCTGTTGCCGGCCTCTTCGGCACAAGCCCCCGCTCCGGAGCGCACCGCGGCCGGCAGGATGCTCTCTGCCGGCGAAGGTGCCGCTTCTCCGGCAAGGAAGCCTCTGCCGCTTCTCCAGCACACGGAGAGCGTGCTAGCTGCTGAAACGTGAAGAAAGAAGCTGCAGAACACTGCACTGAGCGTGCAGCTTTCCAGCGGAGAGAAAAGCTACTTTAACACTCTGCAAGCCTTTCCACTCCCAAAAACATGCACATGGAAGGAGCTGCTGCAAAACCGATGCTGTGCTCGCTGCTGCTCCTCCTGAAGCTCTGGCTGCTAAATCTGAGGCTTTCCTTCCAATTTCAAGCTGCAAGCACTTGCTGAATTGCAGAGAAAGTCCGGGAGGCATTTTGCTGTGCTGGCACACTTTCTCCTTCCTAGACAGAGTGGAAAGCTTTTCCCTGCCGTGTAGGCGACAAGAGACGCATTAGACGGCGATCCGGAGCTGTCCGAAGGTAAGCGCCTGTTGCCGGCCTCTTTCGGCACAAGCCCCCGCTCCGGAGCGCACCGCGGCCGGCAGGATGCTCTCTGCGGCGAAGGTGCCGCTTCTCCGGCAAGGAAGCCTCTGCCGCTTCTCCAGCACACGGAGAGCGTGCTAGCTGCTGAAACGTGAAGAAAGAAGCTGCAGAACACTGGCACTGAGCGTGCAGCTTTCCAGCGGAGAGAAAAAGCTACTTTAACACTCTGCAAGCCTTTCCACTCCCAAAAACATGCACATGGAAGGAGCTGCTGCAAAACCGATGCTGTGCTCGCTGCTGCTCTCCTGAAGCTCTGGCTGCTAAATCTGAGGCTTTCCTTCCAATTTCAAGCTGCAAAGCACTTGCTGAATTGCAGGGAAAGTCCGGGAGGCATTTGCTGTGCTGGCACACTTTCTCCTTCCTAGACAGAGTGGAAAAGCTTTTCCCTGCCGTGTAGGCGACAAGAGACGCATTAGACGGCGATCCGGAGCTGTCCGAAGGTAAGCGCCTGTTGCCGGCCTCTTTCGGCACAAGCCCCCGCTCCGGAGCGCACCGCGGCCGGCAGGATGCTCTCTGCCGGCGAAGGTGCCGCTTCTCCGGCAAGGAAGCCTCTGCCGCTTCTCCAGCACACGGAGAGCGTGCTAGCTGCTGAAACGTGAAGAAAGAAGCTGCAGAACACTGGCACTGAGCGTGCAGCTTTCCAGCGGAGAGAAAAAGCTACTTTAACACTCTGCAAGCCTTTCCACTCCCAAAAACATGCACATGGAAGGAGCTGCTGCAAAACCGATGCTGTGCTCGCTGCTGCTCCTCCTGAAGCTCTGGCTGCTAAATCTGAGGCTTTCCTTCCAATTTCAAGCTGCAAAGCACTTGCTGAATTGCAGGGAAAGTCCGGGAGGCATTTGCTGTGCTGGCACACTTTCTCCTTCCTAGACAGAGTGGAAAAGCTTTTCCCTGCCGTGTAGGCGACAAGAGACGCATTAGACGGCGATCCGGAGCTGTCCGAAGGTAAGCGCCTGTTGCCGGCCTCTTTCGGCACAAGCCCCCGCTCCGGAGCGCACCGCGGCCGGCAGGATGCTCTCTGCCGGCGAAGGTGCCGCTTCTCCGGCAAGGAAGCCTCTGCCGCTTCTCCAGCACACGGAGAGCGAGCTAGCTGCTGAAACGTGAAGAAAGAAGCTGCAGAAGACTGGCACTGAGCGTGCAGCTTTCCAGCGGAGAGAAAAAGCTACTTTAACACTCTGCAAGCCTTTCCACTCCCAAAAACATGCACATGGAAGGAGCTGCTGCAAAACCGATGCTGTGCTCGCTGCTGCTCCTCCTGAAGCTCTGGCTGCTAAATCTGAGGCTTTCCTTCCAATTTCAAGCTGCAAAGCACTTGCTGAATTCCAGGGAAAGTCCGGGAGGCATTTGCTGTGCTGGCACACTTTCTCCTTCCTAGACAGAGTGGAAAAGCTTTTCCCTGCCGTGTAGGCGACAAGAGACGCATTAGACGGCGATCCGGAGCTGTCCGAAGGTAAGCGCCTGTTGCCGGCCTCTTTCGGCACAAGCCCCCGCTCCGGAGCGCACCGCGGCCGGCAGGATGCTCTCTGCCGGCGAAGGTGCCGCTTCTCCGGCAAGGAAGCCTCTGCCGCTTCTCCAGCACACGGAGAGCGTGCTAGCTGCTGAAACGTGAAGAAAGAAGCTGCAGAAGACTGGCACTGAGCGTGCAGCTTTCCAGCGGAGAGAAAAAGCTACTTTAACACTCTGCAAGCCTTTCCACTCCCAAAAACATGCACATGGAAGGAGCTGCTGCAAAACCGATGCTGTGCTCGCTGCTGCTCCTCCTGAAGCTCTGGCTGCTAAATCTGAGGCTTTCCTTCCAATTTCAAGCTGCAAAGCACTTGCTGAATTGCAGGGAAAGTCCGGGAGGCATTTGCTGTGCTGGCACACTTTCTCCTTCCTAGACAGAGTGGAAAAGCTTTTCCCTGCCGTGTAGGCGACAAGAGACGCATTAGACGGCGATCCGGAGCTGTCCGAAGGTAAGCGCCTGTTGCCGGCCTCTTTCGGCACAAGCCCCCGCTCCGGAGCGCACCGCGGCCGGCAGGATGCTCTCTGCCGGCGAAGGTGCCGCTTCTCCGGCAAGGAAGCCTCTGCCGCTTCTCCAGCACACGGAGAGCGTGCTAGCTGCTGAAACGTGAAGAAAGAAGCTGCAGAAGACTGGCACTGAGCGTGCAGCTTTCCAGCGGAGAGAAAAAGCTACTTTAACACTCTGCAAGCCTTTCCACTCCCAAAAACATGCACATGGAAGGAGCTGCTGCAAAACCGATGCTGTGCTCGCTGCTGCTCCTCCTGAAGCTCTGGCTGCTAAATCTGAGGCTTTCCTTCCAATTTCAAGCTGCAAAGCACTTGCTGAATTCCAGGGAAAGTCCGGGAGGCATTTGCTGTGCTGGCACACTTTCTCCTTCCTAGACAGAGTGGAAAAGCTTTTCCCTGCCGTGTAGGCGACAAGAGACGCATTAGACGGCGATCCGGAGCTGTCCGAAGGTAAGCGCCTGTTGCCGGCCTCTTTCGGCACAAGCCCCCGCTCCGGAGCGCACCGCGGCCGGCAGGATGCTCTCTGCCGGCGAAGGTGCCGCTTCTCCGGCAAGGAAGCCTCTGCCGCTTCTCCAGCACACGGAGAGCGTGCTAGCTGCTGAAACGTGAAGAAAGAAGCTGCAGAACACTGGCACTGAGCGTGCAGCTTTCCAGCGGAGAGAAAAAGCTACTTTAACACTCTGCAAGCCTTTCCACTCCCAAAAACATGCACATGGAAGGAGCTGCTGCAAAACCGATGCTGTGCTCGCTGCTGCTCCTCCTGAAGCTCTGGCTGCTAAATCTGAGGCTTTCCTTCCAATTTCAAGCTGCAAAGCACTTGCTGAATTGCAGGGAAAGTCCGGGAGGCATTTGCTGTGCTGCCACACTTTCTCCTTCCTAGACAGAGTGGAAAAGCTTTTCCCTGCCGTGTAGGCGACAAGAGACGCATTAGACGGCGATCCGGAGCTGTCCGAAGGTAAGCGCCTGTTGCCGGCCTCTTTCGGCACAAGCCCCCGCTCCGGAGCGCACCGCGGCCGGCAGGATGCTCTCTGCCGGCGAAGGTGCCGCTTCTCCGGCAAGGAAGCCTCTGCCGCTTCTCCAGCACACGGAGAGCGTGCTAGCTGCTGAAACGTGAAGAAAGAAGCTGCAGAAGACTGGCGCTGAGCGTGCAGCTTTCCAGCGGAGAGAAAAAGCTACTTTAACACTCTGCAAGCCTTTCCACTCCCAAAAACATGCACATGGAAGGAGCTGCTGCAAAACCGATGCTGTGCTCGCTGCTGCTCCTCCTGAAGCTCTGGCTGCTAAATCTGAGGCTTTCCTTCCAATTTCAAGCTGCAAAGCACTTGCTGAATTGCAGGGAAAGTCCGGGAGGCATTTGCTGTGCTGGCACACTTTCTCCTTCCTAGACAGAGTGGAAAAGCTTTTCCCTGCCGTGTAGGCGACAAGAGACGCATTAGACGGCGATCCGGAGCTGTCCGAAGGTAAGCGCCTGTTGCCGGCCTCTTTCGGCACAAGCCCCCGCTCCGGAGCGCACCGCGGCCGGCAGGATGCTCTCTGCCGGCGAAGGTGCCGCTTCTCCGGCAAGGAAGCCTCTGCCGCTTCTCCAGCACACGGAGAGCGTGCTAGCTGCTGAAACGTGAAGAAAGAAGCTGCAGAACACTGGCACTGAGCGTGCAGCTTTCCAGCGGAGAGAAAAAGCTACTTTAACACTCTGCAAGCCTTTCCACTCCCAAAAACATGCACATGGAAGGAGCTGCTGCAAAACCGATGCTGTGCTCGCTGCTGCTCCTCCTGAAGCTCTGGCTGCTAAATCTGAGGCTTTCCTTCCAATTTCAAGCTGCAAAGCACTTGCTGAATTGCAGGGAAAGTCCGGGAGGCATTTGCTGTGCTGCCACACTTTCTCCTTCCTAGACAGAGTGGAAAAGCTTTTCCCTGCCGTGTAGGCGACAAGAGACGCATTAGACGGCGATCCGGAGCTGTCCGAAGGTAAGCGCCTGTTGCCGGCCTCTTTCGGCACAAGCCCCCGCTCCGGAGCGCACCGCGGCCGGCAGGATGCTCTCTGCCGGCGAAGGTGCCGCTTCTCCGGCAAGGAAGCCTCTGCCGCTTCTCCAGCACACGGAGAGCGTGCTAGCTGCTGAAACGTGAAGAAAGAAGCTGCAGAACACTGGCGCTGAGCGTGCAGCTTTCCAGCGGAGAGAAAAAGCTACTTTAACACTCTGCAAGCCTTTCCACTCCCAAAAACATGCACATGGAAGGAGCTGCTGCAAAACCGATGCTGTGCTCGCTGCTGCTCCTCCTGAAGCTCTGGCTGCTAAATCTGAGGCTTTCCTTCCAATTTCAAGCTGCAAAGCACTTGCTGAATTGCAGGGAAAGTCCGGGAGGCATTTGCTGTGCTGGCACACTTTCTCCTTCCTAGACAGAGTGGAAAAGCTTTTCCCTGCCGTGTAGGCGACAAGAGACGCATTAGACGGCGATCCGGAGCTGTCCGAAGGTAAGCGCCTGTTGCCGGCCTCTTTCGGCACAAGCCCCCGCTCCGGAGCGCACCGCGGCCGGCAGGATGCTCTCTGCCGGCGAAGGTGCCGCTTCTCCGGCAAGGAAGCCTCTGCCGCTTCTCCAGCACA
The DNA here is from genome assembly GCF_963513975.1 of Fringilla coelebs. Classification (NCBI taxonomy): domain Eukaryota; kingdom Metazoa; phylum Chordata; class Aves; order Passeriformes; family Fringillidae; genus Fringilla; species Fringilla coelebs. The sequence goes on along the minus strand of NW_028167406.1, from coordinate 496 downwards.
CGGAGAGCGTGCTAGCTGCTGAAACGTGAAGAAAGAAGCTGCAGAAGACTGGCACTGAGCGTGCAGCTTTCCAGCGGAGAGAAAAAGCTACTTTAACACTCTGCAAGCCTTTCCACTCCCAAAAACATGCACATGGAAGGAGCTGCTGCAAAACCGATGCTGTGCTCGCTGCTGCTCCTCCTGAAGCTCTGGCTGCTAAATCTGAGGCTTTCCTTCCAATTTCAAGCTGCAAAGCACTTGCTGAATTCCAGGGAAAGTCCGGGAGGCATTTGCTGTGCTGGCACACTTTCTCCTTCCTAGACAGAGTGGAAAAGCTTTTCCCTGCCGTGTAGGCGACAAGAGACGCATTAGACGGCGATCCGGAGCTGTCCGAAGGTAAGCGCCTGTTGCCGGCCTCTTTCGGCACAAGCCCCCGCTCCGGAGCGCACCGCGGCCGGCAGGATGCTCTCTGCCGGCGAAGGTGCCGCTTCTCCGGCAAGGAAGCCTCTGCCGCTTC